>NW_027504918.1:0-188759 GCF_021521415.1 Bidens hawaiensis
GCTGATTCTCAAGGCAAGCTTTCTAGTGCTTAGCTACTTTACCCGCCTCAGCCTTGTTTATCGCATGACCAGCCACAAACCCGTGGTTCCGTAGCCCAACGAGAGGGGACACACCTGTCAAATCAACGCACGCGTGCTTACCCCATTCCCATCCAAAAACAAGAATGTCAGCGGGTCGTAGGGTTGATCTCCCATCTAAAGGGTCGGTCAAGAAGTTCACCGGGGCTTCCTTTTATGCCGAGATCCCGGCCCGCTTAAGGACGTCGTAAAGCACATCTCGAACTAGATCATGTCGATATTTAAAGCCCGGTAATTCTTTGCAATGGACTGCATGCTCCCCAAAAGAATCCAAACAAGCCTTCCGGCATACGGGACACGGGTCATCAACCGGGAAAAGGGGTACCATCAGCCGGTATTTGAGGATAGCCCGATATTCCACTGCCGACATACGTTGCCCTAAACCTTCAATGGGAACAACTGACTGGAAATCCTGAGCATGAGGGCACGTAAACACTCAAACACAGCTCGCTGCCGCGGGGACAAAGCGAACTTTTCTTCAACTGTCTTGACGATTTCACCATATAAGCCATTCGCCAAAATTTTTTGGGCTTCAGGAGGGGCGGTGTCTTTAATGTAGAAACCGCCAAGATCAAGATCAGGAAGAGAACTATGCAGGGTATCCAACGCACCCTTATAATCAGAGTCAAACAATCCACCCCCACACTCCCGAAGAATGTGGTCTTGAAGAACCCAAGATTGGGCCCTTGAAGCCACAAAAGCGTAGGAAGAGGCATCCTCAGCCGAGCCAATCCCAAGACCCCAAAACAGGTTGGGAGGGAAGCTAGCCTTCATTGGAGGTCCCCGCGAATTATATAAGGCTAGCGATACTTTATATATAATAGTATCGCTAAAATTGAGTAACTTTTTTTTATAATATGGAGGCAAATTGGTATTTTGGTCCTTTTGGCTAAGTACATGGCAACTTGTTATATTAAAATAAAAAGCTGAAAATAAAATATCTTCAAATAATTAATTCTTAAAAGTATTTAAAGAGGTTAAAGTTCTATAAAAGTTTGTAATTTTTTTAATAAAAATCAATATATATATAAAAAATCTGATATAACTACGTTCTTTTCAACACATAATATATTTTTATTTTTTAATACGAATTGTTGTAAGTCGTAACTTGTGAGGCGTATTTTTTTAATACATTTTAAATTTTTAATATTAAAGAAAAAACAAGTTTTTATATAATATTTAGAATTTTGGAGACCTGTTTGTGGGGTGCACCCAAGTTATCTCCATCCACTCCATTACCTTGAGGGACCGTGTGAATTATTTTTATAAACATGTTATTTGGCCCGAAACAAAATAAAGAATAATTGCTTACCCGAAAATCATTCCAACACTTGTATAATTATTGACATGATGTTAAATTCTAGTGGGCAGCTGGTTATTTCTTTTTCTTTAACCATAAACTATACGAAATCAGTTAATACGTTGATAACTAATACGTAGATAAATACTAACTTGTGTTGGATGTTGATCTTCAAAAAGTAAACAACACTATCTAATTGTCCTAAGAAATATTGTGTGGTGGTAACGTATCTTCTCTTTATCTTAGATGTGAAATATTCAAATCTTGTAGTTGCTGGCATAGGTGATCTACAAAAATATATAGGAGTGTGTTAGTGTTAAAAAAAAATCAAAACATATACTCAATTAAAGACTGCATAGGTGGTTTTGATCACATGGTATTTGAAACAAGTTGCCAAATCAATAACATCAAACGCAAAGAGTCGATTATTAGTATTCTAAAATGGGTAGGACACTAGAACATAAGGTATCGTAATACAAATTGAAATAATTAAATTTCCATACAAAGTTATGTGAAAAAACTTTAGTTAGTTTTGTTTTAATTTTCTTTAGGGTTTATACATCTGTTAAGGTTATATTAGCTCCATTCTTTCATAAACGTTAAAGATAGCATCGTAATTATTTTAATATGAACATGACGTATTAGTTTTATAAACTTTTTTTTATTTCAATACCATAATATTATATTCGGTTTTTCTATCCTATCACAAGTTTCAATTCTCATCTACCTACTTTTCCAATGAAAATTCTACCAATAGACGACCAACATCATTCATCGGCATCTGGAACCGTGATATAGAAACCTTATTAAGTCTGAAATCTGAAGTCACCTAATTATTCAGTTGTGTTGGACGAAATGATATTTAAAAGTGGTTCGGTAAATCTTATGACATGTCATGGCTTGAAGAATATCTTAAATAATAATAATTCGTTTATATCTATTAATATGTTAGTATTATCTAATTAATTTATTCTTATCCTAAAGGGTAAAGTTAAAATATAAAGGGAGACAAAAATGAGAAGTGTAAGAATGCTTTATGACCACACAAAAAATTTCTTAAAAATAAATTGAGAAAAAAATAATAAAACAATCATAACTCAAAATACAAATAAAAAACGAAAAAAATAAAAAACTAAAATGTTTCCGCTTTCATTTCCGTTCAAATTATTTTTTTAAATACAAAAAAATAAAATAAAGTTTTTTGACGAAAAAACACAATGCCGAGATTAAAAACACAATGACGAAAATGAAAAAAGACACAGTTATAACTATAAAAAAGACACAATGTCAGAGAAAAAAAACACAATCAGTGAAATAAACACAAAACACAATTGTAAACAAAAGGACATAACGACTTTTTTCACCTAGCATTGTGTTTTTTTATGAGAACGAGAAAGACGGTGGAAACAATTTTTGTGTTTTTACTTTTTTAGTTTTTATATTAAGTTTTGAGTTATGATTTTTTTATGTATTTTTCTTTTAATTTTTTTGAAAGTTTTTCTTGTGTGCAGCTATCAATCCTACTTATTTTTGTTTCCCTAATAACAACCTTGGTTTTAAATTGTATATTTGAATACGAGTAAGACCGGAATTACCAGTGTTTTATAGTTTTATTTTTTTCCTCGTGTCATCGAAAGCGTGTGAAAGCAGCAGCATATTATTACATCTCCGAGCGGAAAAGGAAAAAAGAAGGAAGCGGACGCCATTGATGAGGTGGAAGAGCTGCTGAAACTAACCCAAGAAGACCTTCTCCTCAAACTAACCCTCAATTCTTCTTCCCACATCAAACACAAACACAAACCCACTTTCAATTTGGCTCCTGAATCCTCCAACGCAATCGATCCAGATCTCGATCGCCGCCCTAAGATCCAAACCAAACCCTAACCTAAATAATATAGGTGTAGACGATCTGTTTGCTCGATTCGATGCTCTCAAAGGTCCTAATGCAACATCATCTTCAGTAACAACTCAAATTGTTGATGTTGAAGATGACGAGGAAGATGAGGTTCAGAAGATTATTAATTGGGCGAAAGACGCCGCTCGTCTCGACCCTTCTCCTTCTTCGGATATCGAGGATGAGGATGAGGATTCTGAAGAAGACGATACCAATACTCGTGTGACTCGTAAAAAGACAGATAGTAATTTAGGTAATATTAATTAATTAGTTAACACCTGCAGCAGCATAATCTTAATGTTTATCATTAAAAATATACTCAAATCCTGTGTTTTGTGCTAAGTGAGGATTATGTTCATTTGATTTCTTCATACTTCATGCATCACTAATTGTCTGGACCTTTTTTAGGGTATTAGTATCAGCGCGTTTATTTACCACTAGAAATTCAGCCTATATTAGTTAAACTTATTTATCCTTCATTTCATGTTGTTTTTACATATAAACTTGGGCTGAAAAACCAAACCCCATCACCAGTTTATACTATTAAGCGATAACCAAACAATCGGTTTTCAATTTCCAACAATCAAAACCTATCAGTTATGGGGTAAAGTAAAATCAACCCGTCCTGCAAACCCCTAAACTGAACTAAAAAAGTTTAATGACAAATTGATTGTGAAGGTTTGTTACTAACAGTTCAAATCTGACGTGGCATGACTACATTGCTATGTACAACTTAATTTACAAAGGCGTGGTTCTGGGTCAAAATTTATATGTAAAAACTGAAAACAACATGAAGGATAAATAAGTTAACTAAGATACGCAATAAAAATGACTCCATTGAGGATTTGTATTGGTTTCAAATTGTGTATTTGGATATGAGAAGGACTAGAATTAAGACTGTTATATAAACCCTTGGTTCACATAGGTTTATTAAGTTTTGTTTCGTGTGTTGTTTTCTTCATAAAGTATCGAAGTGTTTTGTGTGTCAAAGAAAGTCAACTGTGTTTATCGTTTAATTGTGTACAGCCCATATTGAAGTTTTTGCCCTGTGTTTCCTTACTGTTGGTACAGAAGCAACAAGTCAAAAGAAGTAGTTGGTGGTTTTATTGTTCTGCAAATTCAAGATCAGTTCTTGATAGCATCGGCTCCACAGTGTTATATTACTACTGGAAATTAGAACAAATTTATTACAAACTCTTGACATTAAGTATGTCATATGTGTATATAAAATATAAAATTAACAATTTATTGGTATATAACACAAACCGAACTACATCTGGATAATGGGTAAGCGAGCAACAAGTTGCGCTGCTATCCCCTTTTGAATCGCAAAGCCTATTCTATTAAATATAAATCATTGGTTCCTCGGGCTCTGCGAGTCACTGTTATATTTAACAAACATGCCTCCAGCTTTGCTTGTTTAGAATGAGAGAACACAAGTGACAATTGTTTCTTCCTTATTTTGAAGCCTTGAAAGTAATTGATCAAATTCTTATTCAGTTGTTCGCCAGGTAACCTAATAGAGCAGTAGTTGTTAATCTCTGTTTGAAAAGTTATGTTCTTTTCATTAAAATTTAGAACTCTGTGTCATGTGTGATTGAATATCCTTTTACGTTTTAACATTAATTGTCTGAAAGTTATTGTAGACACACAAATTATGTGTATCATATTCTATTGTGTTACAAATCTTTAAAAAAATGCTTTTTCTAATGTAAACTACATCAAATTTAGAATCAGCTTTAAAAGGTAGAAAAGATTGAGTCGATCACATGGCGGAAATGAGATGATCAGGTGAGGTGAGGCAGTGACCTGTCAGTTATTAAAATGGTTTTAAAAAATCTACTATTATAATAAAAGACTACTCACTTATGTCACTTGTCACTCCCTTAGTCATTCTTATTTTTTAACCATTTTTCAAAAGGAAATTGGTTTTAAATAATCCAACTATGTCCTATTGGTAAATATCAGTCTCAACTTTACCTGTCTGCTAACAGTACCAACTATTTGTGTATTTGTTTTCAACGGGCCGCGACTAACGGAGGTTAACTCCGTTAGTGTTTTGCTTACGTGGCTCATCTAGGTGTCAAAAAAAAGATTATGTGGACGGATTATGTGGCATGCCAGATCTTTTAATATAAAACAAACAAAAACTCATCCCCATCTCTTTTACTTACATGAATTAAAGAACCCTAAATCCCCAATTCGATCGAATAAACCCTAAACCCCTAAATCGATCGATGGTATGGCACGGTGTTGTTGATGAAGGAATCTAGTGGGTGCGCCATGGTGTTGTTGCGGGTTGTAGGTGGTAGTGTTGGTGCAAATGGGTCGACCGCCGGTTTTCTGACGAACCTCCAAACCTCGCGTGGTTCGCTATACCGTGTAGACTGACGGCCCTCGCAGCTTTTCCAAGTAAGTGAGTCAATTTTGGTTTAGATCTAGTGATGTTTGGCTGGCATAAGATGACTAATCAAGGTGGATCATGGTGGTAGTGCTGGTTAGCGACGGTGGAGAGTGTATGGAGCGGTGGCAACAAGGTGGTGGTGGTTGATGAGCTGCGGCAGAGCTGTTGTCCATGTAAAACTATTGGGTGAGCGGATCTGGGGTTTGTGAACTTCGGCAAGATTAGGGCAGAACTCCGGCAAGTTGGGGGTCTGAGAAGATGGCCGGTTGCAGGTGGTGGGTTCAAGTGGTGGTTGTTGTGGATGGGCATGGTGGTGGTTGGGGTTCCGGCGATGGTTGCAAGGGTGGTGGACTGGTAGTGTTGTGGTGGTTGTGGGTTGTAAAGAATATTAGGTTGAATATGATGGGTTTAGTGGTGGGATGGACACAGTCATCCGCCACGTAACGTTCCACGTAATCAAGTTTTTGCCAACTGGGATGGCCACGTCAGCAAAACACTAACGGAGTTAACCTCCGTTAGTCGCGGCCCGTTGAAAACAAATACACAAATAGTTGGTACTGCCGGCAGACAAGTGTAAAGTTGAGACTGATATTTACCAATAGGGCATAGTTTTGATTATTTAAAATCAATTTTCCTTTTCAAAAACATAAATTCAAGAAACATAATTTTGAATCTGGTCAACTCATTTAACAAGCTTCCTAAAAATTCGAATTCTTTGTTTATATGGAAAACTGCAATCACGATTTACCAAGCTATTTAAAACTTTTGATTATGTCTTTTTTTTTCATAACTAAGATACCATTAGTTTGTTTTTTGTTATTCATATTTTTGTTGACTATATTTTGCTTAATGTGCAAAGTTTTAACATTTTCATTAAAATCACTTTATTTGATATTTTTAAAATTAAGAGAATTTAAAGTAAATATTAAAACCATTATTAGTTTTAGCTGAACTTTGGAAACCTACGGTTCTGGTTTTCTTGCTAAAACTCTAATCATATGAATAATTATTAGTTTTAAACCTTAAAATCAAGTATTAAATTATATCTTTTCCTTATTAATACATATATAAGTGTGAAAACAATCATGGTTTACTATGTGTTTAATACTTTAACAACTTTTCAAATGAAATTATCTAATCACACGGGATATGTATCAAATTATAAATATTCATTATTTTAACACTTTTAACTAATATAAATGTGAGTGATTTGATTTTTTAGTTTTCCTAAATATAAATCAATAGATTGTTTTAGGTAGATTTTTTTAAGGAAGAAATCAAGGGTCTAATATGATCAAGCTATAATAACGGTTTTTTTACTTAATCTGGTTAGCTCATTTACCATGATTGTTTCCTGTAATTCTGAATTCTTTCATTATTTTGAAAACTACAATCAAGATTTTTTAATTGTTTTAAATAATTATAGAGATAGAGATATATCAATTTAATTAAATATTGCAACTTCTTAAAATAATCACTAATCACACGAGATTAGTATTCAAAGTTTAAAACATTCTTTATCTAATATTTTCAAGTACTATATATAAGACACGTCATGTGGTACTTTGTTAACTCATACAATAATCAATGTTTTCACAACTATGGAAAACAGGATAGTATGTCTTTTTCATATTTATGTCAATTGCATTCCTTGTGTAATACTTTTAACTATTTCATATACTCCTTAATTATATGACTTTTAATTGTAATAAATTAAAAAATAATCTTTAAATATTTCAATATAAATCAGTTGGTGACTGCAAATTTATCATGCTAATTCAACTTCCGATTCAATTAGTATAATACCTTGTATTAAAAGTCTGTTAGTATAATATTATTAAAAGTATCCAATTCAATAAAAAATAACCAACATATATGTTTTTACTTGAAAGAACCCGTGTTCTTACATAGACGGTTATATGTTGCCTTGTCAAGAGTTACAAATAGGCATGTGCTAAAAAATTTGATTCTTGATAAACAATAATCTGACTAAGACAAACACAAATGTAGTGTACAAGGAAATTTTCTTATTTGTAAAGTATTTGTGTAATGTTTCTTTTATAATTCCTGTAATTTTAATGTAAGTTGTAATTGTATTAACAATATATGATAATTTCGTTGTTGATTGTATATTTCTTAATGTTTAAATTTTAAAATGAGAAAATTATAATTTGCTTCGCATGAGCACTTTACAGCCCCGGTTCGATTTTGCGCGTTGCGTGTCACTAAAGCACATGGAGGCAAATCATAAATTTTTCTTTTAAAATTTTTATCAATTACCCGTGTAATACACGAGTCTCAAACTAGTAGAAACATAAAAATCTAACATTTGTCTTAAGTCCAAATTCTGAAGGATTCATCAAGGGACATGGTCATATTATTTGTCCCCACCCCCACAATCCCACATCACAATCGATGGCCGACGAAAACTTAGCTTTCAAGACAAAAGTAACAATAAATTGAGATCAACAAATCAAAATGAGTGCTCCAAAACTAAAAGCAATTAAATTCGAATCAACCAAAATCTCCCTTCCAACATTTTAGTAATGTTCTATATTATTTAATATCATATCACTTCATATTTTAACTAGGTTCATATTTAATCAGGAACAACAATTCACTCAAAACACATATTTATTTGCATTTAAAGCCAACACGTCCAAATGCATTAGGTAGTAATTGAGGGAATGCATTTCTTAAGAATATAACACTTTTTCTATCCGCACCAATGTAATATTTTGCTTTGGTGTTACACTCAAAATATCTCTTAAATTAATATACGTCGATAATGTTTTATCAAGGGACATGTTCAAATTATTTGTCCCCACTCCACATCACAATCGATGACTGACGAAAAATTGAGCTTTCAAGACAAAAGTAATAATAAATCAAGATCAACAAATCAAAATGAGTGCTCCAAAACTAAAAGCAATTAATTTCGAATCAACAAAAATCTCCCATCCAACATTTTACTAATGAATTATATTATTTAATATCATATCACTTCATATTTAAATAAATGAATGTTAATCCCATGTTCCTTTAACTAGGTTAGGTACCCGTATGATGCATGGGTTGAACAATGTTAACTCTGTAAATAACTGAAAGATAAGTGAAATAAATAAAAAATAAAGTTACAATTATAATTCACAAACATATAAATAATTCATAAATCTCTAAAGATTTCATTGTATACGACATTTTTTATTTTCTATAGTCCCATGTACGTATTACACATGTTAAATAATGAAAATGATATATATCATAAATTTGTAAATTTACTTATTATAAATTAGATTACAAGCTATATATAATAAGGAAAATGGTGCGGATGTAATGTCCTCACAAACTTGATTCACCCCACAAACAATGTTTTAGATTATTTTCGATACGTTGTCCACAAGTTTATGCTCAAAATAGTACCTGGAAGTTTAAAATGTTCAAAAATCTAAATAGAGAGCACAAGAAAAATGTTTTTACTAAAAATTCCATTCTTTTCAAACTTCAAAGTGTATGTAAGTTTGACTAAAGTCAAACTTTCATTCAAGTTTATATAGGGCAATGGTTATATCAAAAGCTAACACCTCAATATTCTCAAAATGGATGCATATAGTTATGTTCAACTATTTGTAACTAAGAATTTCCATGTTCTGTGAGGTAACCATATTGATTTTGAAATGCGAACTTTGGTCATTTTGACTAAAAAATCTAAACATGCATTAAGTCATTATGAGTAAAAAAAAGTCACTTTGACCCCAAAAGTCATACTTATTTTGAAATGTGATTTATTACCATAATAAACATGAGCATATGAAAATAGTATGACTGCAAATTGGCCATATCTTTCTTTGCTTAATTTTTTGAATTAATAGCCATTACACTTTTAAGAATAGTCTAAATTACAATTTTTAAGAATAAAAAACGACGATCCCATATTTAACCTTGAGATTGGTTAAAATTTTATCACATGCATATGTATACAAAGGAAAGTGGAATGATGAATCAAACAGGTTAATAGTACTATAACAAAATATTTAGCATGGAATAATCCCCAACAATATGTTTGACCCACGTGTGCGAATTTATCAACAACAATTTTACAAATTAAAATAATAAATTTATAAAACATATCTAAATTAGTAATGGACAAAGCATGTAACATTTTAGAGTACATGAATAGTAACTTATATCACAGATTATACACATAATATTTGTAGAACTTTGATTAGCGGATTCGTTAAAAGAATAGTAAACATCGTACCAACAATTATCACATGAATGCCTCTTCTAATGGAAACCTTATTCTTGGTCACTATATGCTTGCTTACATCTCCAAAGACAATGCTGAAAAAGAGAGAATAAACATTTTTATAACAACTACACTAAATTAAGCAGTGACAAATTAACTACAGCAACATGATACATGTGAAAACAAAATGGTGATCAAGTTATTTAAAATAAGCAAATGGATTGATACATAATGAATAGCAACGTAAACCAACATATGTTTGAGTTGTAACTCCGTAACTAACAGTGGTAAATGAACAATTTAACAAAAGGATGAGAAACAAACTAAAACACATATTACGATGTTTAATATCTCGTTGCATGATAATAATTCTTGATTGTTTTTCAAAACTTACTGGTTTGGAAGAAAGATTATATAAGAACAATTGAACAAGCAAACATGGTTCCAACGGATCTGAAAATTCCAAATGGTCCAGAATCAAACCTTGTCCCTTCAACTTTGGCTTTCTCATTATTCACCATCGCAACTCCATTAGAGTTTTTAGAGTTATGAATAATCTCAAGGCCTTTCATGGAAACCACAAATGGTTGTGTTTCTTACATTCATCACCTGAAATATAATATGCAACCTATTAGATTGAAAAGGAATAATAAGATCGATCTTTACTATACCATCCAACAATCATTGATATGTTAATCAATATTTTGTCATAGTTTAGTTTTTACAATTTTAAATTAATATTTACTCAATAACTAAAATAATTACCTTAATCATTCGAGCTTTCAAACCAGTACTCATTATTTGGACGAAATACAACGGATCTCATACATTGCTGGGCAATGATATGCAATTATCAAAATTCTGACATCGATTTCCCCTTTCTCAAACACTACTGTTGGGCATAGCCAAATTAAGAGAAACCACCCCTAAAGTATTACTGTGGATCAGGGTTCGATCGTGAATTAGAAAACATAAAATTGCAAATAAATAACATACCTTCATTATTCGTGAGAGGCTTTTCATCGATTGAGCATAGTAGCCAGATCAATTCCGAACCCAATTGTATGTATATCCAGATTGAATTTGTTATATGATGTACCGTTTATTGTTGAACCGTCTATTAAGAATCATAGGTGAAGAATACGAATTACAGCAAACATAACCCTACCTGTGAAAAGTCTTGCTGGAGATAAGAATTTTTGTTTTGTTTATTTTATAATATTGATAACCTGTAGAAATTCTGAAAGCATGGGTGGGAAAATAAAAATTTCGATGGCGGTCAAAATGGTAACCAATAAATATCTTATCTGTTATGTTAATATCAGGGGGGGTTGGCGAGCCTCGTAAGGCTAATTGGGTTCGCGGGTTAAGAACAAGTTTGCGAATTCATTTCGTTGGCCATTCAAGAAACGAAATTAGGGAATCCTGCCTTTTTTTATTGTTAAGAGGTTTTGGGGTAATTCGGCTGTTGAGTTTGAGTCAGTTGATGCTGTGGGTCAGTCTGGGGGTGTCTTGTGTCTTTGGGACCCTTCCTCTTTCACAAAGGTGGGGGTGATCAAGCATAGAAGGTTCTTGGTTATTGAAGGTGTTCTTAAAGCTACCGGTATAAGACTTAACATTTTTAATATCTATGCTCCTAATGACCCTAGTGAGAGACGTAGATTATGGGCAGAATTGTTGATGGTTAAGGGCTCGTTATCGAGGATGTGTGTAATGACAGGTGATTTTAATGATGTTCGTGAGCCCATTGAAAGAAAAAATTCGGAGTTCATCGCCTCTCATGCGGCTGCTTTTAATGATTTCATTCGAGGGGTGATCTCTTAGAATATCAGATGGGTTGTAACATCACGTAAATTTCAGGCCAAAAATGACAAGTTTCCAAAGTCAAGGGACCAGTTTTGCCAAATTCCAAACTCAAGGGGTTAAAATGAAAAATCTGAATCTCCTGACCCATTGCGCTACGCGACGGATCAGAAGAGATCCCCATCGCGGTACGCGATGGGGTGTCTGACACGTGTGCCACGTGGCACACGGTGGCAGCGTCTGCCGCCACGTGTCACCACGTGGCAACACGCCTGCCACGTGTCGACACGTGGCAGGTCTAGTGGTGACTGGCCAAGCCTATGTCGCGGTACGCGACAGGCTAAGCCAAGTCCCGTCGCGTACCGCGACGGGATCCAATTTTTGCTATAAATAGGAGGGCCACGGGTTTGATTTACTCACACCTCAAAATCACACACATACTCTCTCACTACTCTCTCTCCAAGCCTTGAAAAGCGTGCCCTCTCTCTACCTCGATAAACGTGCTATTTCCCCGACAATATTCCAAGCAAGAAGGAGGTGCTGTCCCAATGTCCCGGTGATCATCTCGAAGTGCGTGTCGTGAAGTGTTGGTGCCTCGAGAAGCGTGTCAAAGTGAAAGTGTTGATCAAAGTGAGCGTTGAAAAGCAAGCGGCGTCGAAGTGCTGCCCAAGTGACTAGGGTATTTCTAAGCCAAGCAAGGTAGGCATAATGCCCGACCAAAATATAATAAAATATTATAAAGGCTTAATACCCCCAAGTCAAAGTTATTCTCGATAAACAAAGAAATATATAACAAAGAAAATAAAAGTAAAGAAAAATGAAAACATATATGTGAGTATATATATGAATATGATTAATCTTTGTTATAAATTATATTATTTAAAAATAATAAGTATTCTTAAATAATAAAGAAAAGAATATGTTTCTTAAAGAAGAAGAAACGTAGGGTTTTAAGAATAAACTAAAGGTTTATAAATTACTATTAAAACAAAAGGTTTTAAAGTAAAAAGAAATTATGAACTAAAGGTTCATCGAGATAAATAAGACTAAAGGTATTAAGTCGGATCGTGTATCCGACTAACAAAAGTTATACTCGTACTATAGGTGCGAGATAGCAAGAGAAGAACTCACGGACGGTGTTGGAAACCGATCCCTATCAAAAGGTGAATACGCCCCACTTTTATAAACTTGTTTTCAAACAATCAAACGTGTTATGTGTAAAAATTTACATGAGGTTACGTGTCTCTAAAAACATTGTAAATAAGAGTATAAGCCTAGCCCTCAGGCTGTGGTATACGTTTGTCTAGATCCTTACATATGTGGAATGCGGTGGGCACATCGCACCATGCTTGGTCACGACCTCCAGCCACGATGGGCCGGACCTAAGTTACGTCCGAGTGAGACTGACCATGTGTATATTTATGGTACCTAAGTTATGTCGAAACGCTGCGGTGTTTTGCTGAGGTGACCTAGTATAGAGACTCAAGTTTATAATGATTGTTTAACTTGATTATTCCTAAGCCAAGATGGGCCGAGGCTTACGTGATCTCGAGGGGTAATTAAGTAAATAAAATATTTTCCCGTCAGCATATTCACCAGCATTCGTTGCTGACGTATTTTATAACATTTCGCAGGTAATCAAGATTAGAGCTTGAAAGACGAAGAGCTCAAAAATCCGATGGCTCGGATAACTTTGTGTAAATATTAAAATATGGTGGTTTTGTAAAACATATAAACAAGTAAAACTAAACGAGACTTTCGTCTCGTCTTTTGTAATGTAAATATTTTAACGTTAAATCCACATGTTTATCAAAGTCTTCCGCATTAACCCGCAACTCTGATTTATTTACAAATATGGTACCAACTATTAATAATTATTAATAATTGGGGTGTGACATGGGTGGAGGTAGTTTCACATATGTGTTGGATCGTGATGCTAAAATGAGCAAGATTGACAGGTTTATGGTGTGTAGGGGTTTTATGGATACGTGGCCATCGGCGTCACTTAGGGTTCATGCCAAAGGTTGTTCAGATCATTGCCCACTGCTACTTGCTCCGGTGGCTGTTAATTTTGGTCATATTCCTTTTAGATTTTTCAACTCCTGGTTGGATATTCCGGGTTTCGATGACTATGTGGAGTCCCAATGCCGAGTTTTCAGCTTCGTAGGGCCGGCAGACTTGGCTCTGTCAACCAAGTTGAGGTGGTTAAAAAATCGGTTAAAAACATGGTTGGCTCAAAGACGGTCGCAAATGGAAGAGGATTATAAGGTAAACTTGGGTATTATAAGGAGGGTGATGAAAATACGTCCTACTTTCATGGTGTTCTTAAAGCCAACATAAGCTTAAGTCGGCTTCATGGGTTGTATAAGGATGAGGTGTGGGTCGACAGCCCTTTGGAGATGAAAGAAATGGCGTTCGATTTTTTCTCTGAAAAGTTTAAAGAACCAGTTACCTCGAGACCTCCTCTTGTTTGGCCAAATCTGAGACAGTTGGACATGGGTGAGGCTGACCTGCTCGTTCAACCTTTCACAATGTCGGAGATTAAAGAGGCTGTTTGGGAGTGCGATGGGGATAGGGCACCGGGTCCTGACGGTTTTAACTTCAAATTCCTGAAACGGTTCTGGGATTGTTTGAAGGATGACATTATGTCAATCTTTCAAGAGTGGTTTCCTTCTGCCACGGTCAGTGAAGGACGCTTGTCCTCTTTTTTAGCTTTGATTCCTAAGTCTATTGATCCACGTACGTTGGGCGATTTCCGGCCTATTAGCTTAATTGGAATAATAAACAAAGTGATTTCTAAGGTCCTTGTTAGAAGGCTTAAGAGGGTAATTGACAAACTTATTTCGGTGGAACAATCAGCTTTCTTAACAAATCGGAGTATCCTTGATGGTCCGTTAATTCTTAACGAGGTCGTGGCTTGGCTGAAAAGATCATATAAGTCATGTATGATTTTTCAAATTGATATTGAAAAGGCGTTCGATTCCTTGAATTGGGGTTTTTTGGACTCGGTTATGGAACAAAAGAACTTCCCAGTGTTATGGAGGAAATGGGTGACTGCGTTGCTTGTGTCGGGTCAGGCCTCGGTTTTGGTAAATGGGTCTCCCACCCACGAGTTTCGGTGTTTTCGTGGGCTCCGTCAGGGTGACCCGTTATCTCCTTTTCTTTTCATTATCGCTATGGAAGCGCTTTCGGGTATGACAAAAAAGGCGGTGAGTAATGGGATTTTTAAAGGTCTGCGGTGTGGTCTTGAAGGGCCAACTATCTCCCATTTTGTTTATGCAGACGATGTTATTTTCATAGGGGAGTGGGATATAGAGAACGCGAGAAACTTAGGCAGAATTTTGAGATGTTTCTTCTTGGTGTCGGGGTTAAAAGTTAATATGTCCAAAAGTCGGGTCTTCGGTACGTGTGCGGAACCACATGAAAAACTCCTTTTGGCAAACTCACTTCGCTGTAGAGTGGGGGAATTTCCATTCCATTATCTCGGCCTTCCAATTGGATGTAATATGAGTTTGATAAACTCTTGGGATCCAGTGGTTGAGATTTTTAAAAAACGGCTATCAATGTGGAAAGGAAAAAATTTATCCTCCGGTGGGCGCATTAATGTTTTGAAATCGGTCCTAAACTCGCTTCCGACCTTTTATTTCTTGTTATTTAAGGCACCGGTAGGGGTTATTGAAAAGCTTGATCGTTTAAGGAGGGTCTTGTTTTGGGGAGGGTCGGACGAGAAGGCGAAAATGAATTGGGTGGCTTGGAAAAGGGTTACGCCCCCAAAAAATTTGGGGGTCTCGGGTTCGGTTCGTTACGCGATACGAACCTCGCATTGCTTTCTAAATGGTGGTGGAGGTTCAAAACAGAGAGAGACGGGTTATGGAAAAAGGTTGTGTGGGCTTTACACCATAATTCGAGAGCTTGGCAGGCCATCCCGGTTAGACTCATGAGCTCGGGACCATGGAGATCCATAATCAGCATCTCCTCAGACCTCGGGAAATTGGGTATCGACCTTAACTGTTTCATTAGAACTGCGGTAAAAGACGGGTGTGATGCTCGGTTCTGGCTAGATTTGTGGAATGGGGATATTACATTTTATCTCAGGTTCCCAAGCCTATTTAAACTTGATGTGGCTAAAAGGTGTAGTGTGGCAGAAAGGGTGTGTGTCATTGATGGGGTCGTGTGCAGCACATGGAATTGGTCTAGCCCCCGGGCTCGCACGTTGAGCTTGAGGAGTTACGTCAGCTCTCTTGTCGTGTCTATCAGTGGCTTTCGATACCGGCAAAGACAAAGGGGTTTGGTTGTTGGACGAAGCGAACGGATTTTCGGTCAGTAGCGTGAAAAAGAAACTGGCTGAGTCGGTTGGCGATACCCCGGAATTCCTTTTTGATTGGAATAGTTGGGTTCCAATGAAAGTGGGTGTGGTTGCTTGGCGTGCGGTTTTGGATCGTCTCCCCTCCAGAGTAGCGTTAGCTAAGAGAAATCTGAATGTGCCTACCCTTTTGTATCCGATCTGCGGTGAGTTCGAGGAGACGAGTGAACGTTTATTTGTGTCTTGTGCGATGGCTCAAGATATGTGGCAGGCGATCTCTTCTTGGTGCAAGATTCCGAGCATTTACGCGTTTAGTATTCGCGACATTTTGAATCAACATAAATACACATGTTTCACTAATAAGAAGGCGAAAATGTTTCATGCTATAACCTTGGTCACTATTTGGTGCTTGTGGAGGCGAGGAATGAGACGGTGTTGGCTGACTTGGTGGAAAGAGTAAAAGTTCTTGGCTACTTGTGGATCCGAATAGATCGAGGGCAAGATCGATGACTTGGGAGGAATGGAAAGGTTTTAGTTTGTAATGGAAAGGTTTTTAGTTTGTAGTTTGTTTTTGTTTGGTGTTTTTTTTCCTCTGTTGGCGGTCTGTGTTTTTTTTGGCATAGTGGCTTGCTATGACGTTTTAATATTATTTAGTCTTTCAAAAAAAAGGTGATTGAGAAAGAGACACCGTTCAATATTGGTTTTCTTTATTATATAGGTTAGGTGTTTAGAAAAGTGAATCTAGCTGATAATGACATTTTAAATGACTTAAACAATGTTTAAATAGAAAAACCAGACTTGTCCACTAGTGGAACCGGTCGGCTCAATCATAAAAACATTTATAAGCAATTTAGTAACACAAAATAAATCAAAAGAAAAATTAAAAAAAACTGAAAGATTGAAAAAATTATAAATATCATGAAAGAAGTTTTTTGATTAGAGTATAGTCAGTACTCTTAGTTTACCCTATTTTTTATATTTTATCTTGTATATGTATATCGTCATATTAGGTTTTTCCCTCTTTTTCTCAGTTTCTTTCCGTCTTTTTTTTTTTTTCAAATAGCAATGTGCCGTCCCATTTTGTTTTAGCTTATCCGTTTTGATTTATTTTTGAAAATATAAAAATACAAAACATATTTATTTTTATTTTTGTTATTATTTCAAATAACAATAAAATTAGTTGTTTGGAGCATTTGTATTAGTTGAACCATTTAAATAGTTCATTTTATTTTTTTTCTTTATAAATTGTTTTATTTCAAGTTATTGTAATTTTAAACAATACAATAACTTGAAATAAAACAATTTATAAAGAAAAAAAAATAAAATGAACTATTTAAATGGTTCAACTAATACAAATGCTCCAAATAGTCAATGAGATCCAATCAAAGGTTGTATCGGATTGTCTAGGATCGTATATGTGTAAGAATATTGGCTTCTACCGGTTTATTGTTTGAAGGATCTTTTACGTATTACGGTGATATTCTTCATAATCATGTTGTGAAGAATAACATAAGCGTACATGATTTTTCTAATGCTTTAAGGATGCATTTGTTTGTCGGTTGGTGAGTTACTTGTCACCTTCCTTTTAAGACACCAAAAGCGCGTTCAATGTTTTTTTGTGTTGCTTCTTTTGCTTGCCAACAATTTGACAATGGTTATCCATGGAGGGTATATCCCATTAGCAAGATAATATCCAAATCTATATTGAACTTCGTTTACAACAAAAGGGCACCTCGGGACAACTCCCGTCGTAATATCATCGAACAAATATTACCGGTCGACAAGGTTGATGTCGTTGTTGGATCCATGTACTCCAAAATGCTCCTGAGACGCCTGTTAGGATTAAACACACACACGGACCGAACACAAGCACGGAAGCAATAAACGGACACGAGGATTCAGCGTGGTTCGTTCTAAACCGACCTACGTCCACGGGTGGCAACTAGATATTCTTTATTGAGTGACAAAGGATTACTACATAACATCAAATTTATATAGAGATACACTTAGGGTTTGTATCTTATTAAACAAGAAATCTAAATCGGGCTGGCCACCCTATACCCATCTGCCATTTGGACTTCAAATAATAAACCGGGCCAACAAGGCCTACGAACCCAACAATCTCCCACTTTAAGGCCTTGAGTACTCTCGTCTAACTCCTCGTCTTACTTCTGTAATCTAAACATCTTTTAGTTGCCACCTCCTTCTCATCAATTAACCTGAAGGCCCATTGAAGCTCCCCGGAGCTCCAACACGTTAATCACGACTGAAACTGCCCCTGGCCCGTTCTCTGTCCCTACCGGCTCCCACTGTAACGAACTGACGGATCCTGAGATACCCCGAGAACAAACACTCTCCATCTTCAGCAAGTAATTCACAGGAAAGACTTTAACAGCTGGAATACCGGTTTTCTTAATCCACTGTCGACCTGGAACTGTAACTGAAACACAACATGTGCTCTCACTGTCACGATGTCCTCCGACTGATTTAACCATCCTAGCTCGTTCATCCTGAATCTTCACTCTGGCTCTGGGTTTGTTACTTGCAAAACGAACCATCTTCCGCCCACGAGATTCTGTGAACCGGACTTTGTCTTTCACCAAAACTGGATCCACTCCTTTCGATGACATATCGACCATATACAACGAACCATTTTCTTGCCACGAGCAACCACGAGAATCCCTTTAAATACTTTCCACTGCCCATTCCCGAACTTAACATCGTGCCACTGGTCATCCAACTGCCCAACTGAAATCAAACGTTTCTTTAAACTTGGAATAACCCTCACGTCTTTCAAAGTCCAAGAACTACCGGCTGAAGTTATCAAATCAACATCTCCCATGCCCATAACCACTAAAATATCATCGTTCGCTAGTCGAACCTTTCCAAAATCCCCAAACTTTAGATTCTTTATCGTTTCACTACAGTGAGTGGCATGAAACGATGCATCGGAATCCATCACCCTAGAATCAACGTTACTCACAACACTAAGAACTAAAAACTCATTCTCTGGGCATTCTTCTCCAGTGTTGACTTCTTTCTTTTCATTCTTATCATTCGGACACTGATTCCTGAAGTGTTTCTTCTCTTTACAACCCCAACATTCAATATCTTTACGAGTACTAGACTAACTCCTCTTCCTACTCCCACTGCCTCGTTGTTTTCCCCTACCTCTGCCTTCTGTGACTAATATATTACCTGCTGATTCACTTGAACTTCCGCGTCTTGAACCTTCTCCAAGAATCAAATCCCGAATCCCATCAAAAGTAATTTTTGTAGACGAACTACAAACGGCAGACACTATTTGCGACCAATTGTCCGGAAAAGACGATAATAACAAAAGAACTTAAACTTCATCATCAAACTTAATGCCGACTGACACTAAGCGGGAGAGGTTTGAATTAAGATTATTAATGTGCGTTGTAACTGAGCCACCCTCTTTCATTCTGGTTGTCACTACTTCTCGGATAAGGTAGACCTTATTTGCTGCCCAAGGCTTCTCATACATGTTGGATAGTGCCTCCATCATACCACGGGCTGTGGTTTCTTTCATAACATTAAATGCCACATCTTCCGACAGCGACGAAGTAATACAAGCCATAGCTTTCTTGTCTAATTTATTCCAATCTGCTTCTTGCAACTTTTCTGGTTTTTCATCCTCAAACACTACATCCAAGTCTTTCTGACAAAGTAGCGCTTCAATTTGCATCTTCCACCAACCAAATTTCTGTCCATCAAACTTTTGTATCGAAACATTTCTGTCTTCTACCATAACAATGGCACGAGCCTGTACTTAACATTTGTTCTACTGAACTCTGTTATATAATCAACCTATTTATACGCAGCGATAAGAACTGTAAATCTGTAACATCCCCAAAATTTTGGTCCAAATTTGACAACTTAGTAAAGTTGAATGATTAAAATTATTCATTAAAATAAATAATAAAAAAATTAAATAAAGAAAATAAGATCATTTTATAAGGAAATAAAAATATCCCATAAATAAAGTCATCTAAAGCTAAGGATATAAATATCCCATAAATAAAGTCATCTCATGCTAAGGATATGGAATAAGGAAATTCCATCCCATATGGAAAGATGAAAGAAAGTGGAAACATTCTACATGGGTATAAATAAGGAAGTTAAGAATCCATCCCACATGGAAAGTGATAAAGATTTGAAAGCTCTTTATAAAGAGATAAAATTCCATATTAATATTCTTTTATGGCTAGCATACACCCAGTGGTTCTAGCGGAGGGTGCGAAGCACCCGACGCGCACGGGCACGAGCTCGGGCTCGGGCACATGCTCGGGCGATGGGAGCAATGTGGCGCTTTGATGGCGCACTTTGCACTTCGCACGCTCGCATCGCCGCGAGCCGCTTGAGAGCCAGTCGCCTTAGTATTTTTGGACAATGGGAGTTAGGCCCAGAAGTGACAAGCTACCAAAAGATAAGGGACGAAAAGTGAAAATTTTAATTCAGGAAGCCATCGCGATACGCGATGAGCATGGAACAAAGGTCATCACGTATCGCGATGGACCTTGATGAGTCAGAGGACACATGTCAACATGTAGGATAACGGCGGAGAAAATGCGGCGTCGCGATTCGCGACGGGATTATCAAGACCCATCGCGTATTGCGATGGTTTGCAAATCAGCCTATAAAAGGGGGGCTCACGGCTCCATCTTTCACACCACAATCCTTTCTCTCTCTAGAATCACTCTCTCTACCTCGTTTTGCGTGCCAAGCATCATTTAGCGCTTCGAACCTCGTAATCTGTGCCAAATACCCGGCGTTTCCTTGAAGTGCATGCCACTCGAAAATAACCCGACATTCTATCTCGAAGTACGTGCATGTCACGACGGCCACCATATGTCGCCTCAATTTGTGTGCCAACCTCGAAGTTCGTGCTAAGACCCGAAGTTCTGACAATTTAAGCACCAGTATGCGACATAGAGTAGAAGTGCTGCTCGTACAAGCTTAGGTATATAACTTCGAATACCCGTGTAAGGTAGGGCCTGAGTCATTATTTTATTATACCACATGGCTTAGACCATAGTCAGGGGTATAGCCCAAACCTTGATCATAATTATGTTCACATTAGCTTTAAACAATAAAAGGATTATAGTAATGTTTCTTCACAATTAAGAAACACAAATTTTACATTCATAAGGATTTTTAGTTTCTTCGTGATTAAGAAACGTAACATTTTATATACAAAGAATATAGTTAATATATTGTTTCTTCATGATTAAGAAACATAATATTTCACATACAAATGTAGCAATCAATAAACGTTTCTTCTTGAAGAAGAAACAGATTATAGATGTTTTTTCATGAAGAAGAAACTCAGCATATGATTAGTAAATAAACAGAAAGACTACATGTCTAAATATTTTATTCAAATAAATGATCAATCAAGGTTTAAAGCTATAAAAAACAGACTAAAGGTCTATAGCCGGATCAAGAGACGATCCAGATATTTATATATACCTATTTTATTATAGGTCATTCAATCAATCAGTCAGTCAATCAATCAGTCATTCACAGTCAAGGTTTCAAACGCACACCGACGGTACAGGTGAATACGTTAACCTTTTACAATCAGTCAAAACATATTTATACTCGATAAGATGAACGAGTGTTTGTCTTAACGAGTCAGTCAATGTTTACATGAGATTACGTGATCTCTAAAACGTTATAATACAAAGTAGAAAATAAAATCAACTCAAACCGAATACACATGTTTCTGGATACAAACATAACTGTTAAGCCTAATTAGTCAAAGGCTAGGTAGTCGCAGGCAAAATGGTCATGACTAGTTCTCTGTTCAGGGCCTCGTGGCTCGGAGAATACCGTTATGTGTGTAGGGCAGTGGTACATATACCGGAAGCAGAAATACTTCCGCTGAGTTTGTCAAGAAAACTATATTTGTATTGTAATGTCATTGAAATGTTTATAGAGTCAGCGTATTTTCCCCACATTTCAGGGAAACAGATTAGTACAGGTAGCAAGAAATTATAGACATTCACGGAGTTAGACGCTCGCAAGGTAATGATGGCTCAGTTTTAAATTATTAAAATATTACAAACAGTATTTAAACAAGAATAATAAATCAAACTCTTGGGTATTTATTATCCGAGAAGTTTTCAAATAAAGTAATATTTTATTATAACCAAAGTCTTCCGCTAAAATAAATCGCAACTCTGATGTATTTACAAAACAGGTACCAACTATTTATCATACGCCTAGGCCCTAAGCCGGGGTGTGACAAAATCAAAAACAGAAACTTTAAACGGAAGCGATAAAACCTGACAAACGCTGTTGACACTGGTTGTTTCTTTAACGCTTCTTCTAATTCAACAACGGTTCTTCAAAAAATAGAATCTTGATATAACTGTTCTTGGCTCGTACTTTTTAAAAAAGTACTCAGACTCAAATTTATTTATAGGCCAAACTGCCCCAAGACTTGGGCCACATAAATTGGGTCTGCGACCTTTATATTATAAAGCCGAAAGAAAATAAATAATTTGGTCCACCAAATTCAAGCCCACTTAACTAAATGAAAAAAGACAAAACTGGGCATGCCTAGCCCTTTTGCTTTCACGGCTAATGAAAAGTAGGTAAAAAAAAAAAAAAGCTTATCTTGGTCAAAGCTTTCTTTAAAAACCACGCCTTCTTCACCTCAAAACTGATTTAACCGCAACACAACAATAGCAACAATGCCGACGTTGTGTACAGATCTTTTGTTGTCGGCTATTGAACTGCCGATAGAACTGGTCGACGGCGAGAAGTTGGTGATAGTACACGGTGGTGATGCGTAGTTATTTGCTTTCCAAACAGAGCCAACGAAACAAAACAGATCGTCCTGCGCGGCGCAATAAAACCCAACCGGTAGCTACTGGCGGCAGCGAAACAGACCCTAGCAACGGCTAGCGATAATCGCGGCGGCACCCTAGCTCCGACTCTTGGTGCGGCGGGGACGTACGGGACTGTTGGAAACTGGTTCAAATGCGTTCTTCGTGTGTAACAAACCTAAGTTCTGATACCACTTGTTATGATTAAACACACACGAACTGTACACAAGCACGAAAGCAATAAACCAACTCAATGATTTAACGTGGTTCGGTCTAAACTGACCTACGTCCACGGGCACTAGATATTATTTACTGAGTGACAAATGATTACAAGGACACAACATCAAATATATATAGAGATACACTTAGGGTTTGTATCTTATTAAACAAGAAATCTAAATCGGGCCGGGCTTCGGGCTGGCCACCCTAAACGCGTATGTCATTTGTACTTCAAATAATAAACTGGGCCAACAAGGCCTACGAACCCAACAACGCCACCGCTTTGAGCGACATTGACGGTCCCTTTTAATCACCTCTCATGTATGGTCCTCGCCATTCTTATTAACAGCTCTTCCAACATGAGTGCGTAAAATTTATGCTCCCCAACATTCCCCAAAAACCATGTCTTTCCTAGCGTACAATGTATATATAAACTAATTTTTAAACAGATCCATTGTGTGAGTATATTTTAGTGTGAAAAAGTAACTGTATACATGTTTTGTGACCGAAGTGTTTTAAGATTATTGGCCAATGCATTTCGAATTATAAGGACACCTTGGCGCACTACTTCAAACCTAAGCCCAAACGAACAGTTAGCTTCATCACCTCTGGGTACCCAACATCCACTTCCACACGTATAGAAGATTTTGCAAGCTCGAATATGCACACAACCTGTTCAGTGAAACATCAAACATCTCAATGGAATTTGGCTTCTCGGATTGCTATAATATCTGGTTTTCTCAAGACTCTGCAATCTCCACATTTCGTCTTATGTGGGTTTATATTGATTGCCCGAAACAGTTTGTGTTTTTTCAAATACCTGGAACGAATGAAGCCTCATAGAAATTCGTATATAAGTTTTTATTGGTTATAGATGCTTATATAACTAGAATTTTACTTAAGCAAAGAGTGCCGGTTAATAAAAAAGCCCTCTCCTGGATTCTAATCTCCTACATTCAAAACCAATTTTTGGTTCGGTTATCAAATACAGTTTTTGTTTAAACTATCATTCAAAGCAATGGAGAGTGTCGGGTTCTGGCTAGTTTTACAACATCAATCGTTAGCCTCAATACGAAAATATTTGCATGTTCATGTTCAGTTCGAATATGAACCATAATAATAATATGTAGAATTTTGTGTTTGTATAAACTGGAATTGTGCTCATAAAAACTGTTATGCAACAAAACACATAAATAAATCCCAAGTAGTACAGATTACACAACACATTCTAAAATTGTAGCTTAAAATCTCAACAACACAAATCACAAGGTACCGAAACCCAAACATCATCTGTGGACCATAAATAAAACAACTCCAAACCGGAGAACGACCACATGTTGATGATAATAATAACGATTATGATGACAATTGGTGGTTTATTACCTCTTACACAAAACCCGGGTTGTGTGCTAACGCCTCTTCATAAATCAAGTCTTTAATCTGTTCTTCTCTAAGAACTTGTTGCTCAAATTCAAACGAGAAAGGATCCGCACACATCGGTTCATCAGCTACATCATGTAATCTTGCAAGATAAGGGTGGTCTAATGCATCTTCCACTGTAATTGTGACACAATATTAGTTCAGTTTTGTGTTTTTCAAATATTGAAAGGCAAAATATATATAACGGTACCTGTGATTCGTTTAGTTGGATCCAATGTTAACATTTTGTCAACTAAATCGATGGCTAACGGATGAACATGTGG
This sequence comes from Bidens hawaiensis, assembly GCF_021521415.1. Lineage (NCBI taxonomy): Eukaryota > Viridiplantae > Streptophyta > Magnoliopsida > Asterales > Asteraceae > Bidens > Bidens hawaiensis. The sequence continues at coordinate 24,811 of NW_027504918.1, forward strand.
GAAAACCTTTGATAATGATTGGCGAGGATGCTGAGGAAGTTGAGCAAGATACCGTCTTGCATCTTCGTTTCTGATAAAACGAAGATCAGATTCAGTTGGTGTTCCCAGAAGCTGAAAACAAATTTGGCATTAGAATGTAAAATCCAAATCAAAAACAAAAACAAATGTTGAAATGTGAGTTAAGATAAGAACTAAGAAACATACCTCTGTTAATATGCGCATTTGATGCACATGATCTTTACCAGGAAACAAAGGCTTCTTGTTCATGAGTTCCATGAAGATACAACCAACAGACCACACATCAATGGCTGCTGTGTAATCAGAAGAGTTGAGTAGCAGCTCGGGAGCCCGATACCATCTGGTGACAACATATTCAGTCATGAAGTCATTTTCAGCACTCGTTCGTGCAAGCCCGAAATCACAAATCTTCAGATCACAATTTGCGTTCAGCAGCAGATTACTAGGCTTTAGGTCTCTGTGAATAACATTTGCAGAGTGAATGTACTTCAAGCCTCTTAGAAGTTGATACAAGAAGTACTGCAAACATTGGCATGAAACAATAATTAGTTATTAACTTATTATACATCGAATAATTCGATAAATCAGATATGATACCTGGCAATGCTCTTCTGATAAGTTCTGGTTTGACCGAATAATTTGGTGAAGATCGGTATCCATAAGTTCAGTGGTGATGTAGACATCAGTGAACTCTCTCCGTACAGGTGGAGGGATTATATCTTTTATTTGTATTATCTGGTTTATGATTGAATTCATAATATCAACCAAATATTGCTTAACAAAATTGCATCAATTGAACATTCAAGAGTTGCAAATTCACAAATTGTTATTGATAAATGATTATAACGATCTAATTCGTAAACATTTCAATCAGTGTTAATTAAGCATAGGGGTGCAGACGAGCCAAGTCGAGCCAAAGCTCAGCTCGTTTGGACTTATGAGAGCTTGAGCTTGGCTCGTTTTGTGCTTCTTTTTTCTAAATCTCGAGCGCGGCTCATGAGTCGCCCTTTAAAATTTGAGCTTGGCTCGTATAGGTTTATTAATTAATTTATGTATAATTTAACTATACATAAATTTAACTATTTATATATTTTTAAAAAACATTAAATGACTCTAAGCTTGGCTTGAGTTCATATGCAGTAACTTAACGAACCAAGGCTTGGTGCGCTTTGAGCTTTTTTTTTTTCTAAAGCTCGAGCACGGCTCATGAGTCAGCCTTTGAAATTCGAGCTTGGCTGGTATATGTTTATATATTAATTTATGTACATTTTAGATATTTATATATTTTCAAAAAAACATTAAACGAGCCTATGCTCGGCTTGAGCTCATATGCAGTAACTTAACGAATCAAGGCTTGGCTCGCTTTGAGCTTTTTTTTCAAAAGCTCGAGTACGGCTCATGAGTCAGCTTTTGAAATTCGAGCTTGGCTAGTATATATTTATTAATGGATTTATATACATTTTAATTATTTATATATTTTCAAAAAAAAAAAAAATCGGCTTGAGCTCATATGGAGTACCTTAACGAGCCAAGGCTCGTCTCGCTGTAAGCTTCTTTTTTTTCTAAAGCTCGAGCACGGCTCATGTGTCAGTTTTTTCAAATTCAAGCTTGGCTCATTTATGTTTAATAATTAATTTATGTACACTTTAATTATTTATATATTTTCAAACAACATTAAACGAGCCTAAACTCTAGCTCATATGCGGTACCATAACGAGCCAAAGCTCAGCGCAAGCTTCACTATGTAATGTGAAATTAATACATAAAACTTCAAAAGAGTTAAAACTTATAAATAAACACTAGGTTAGTTAAGGCACAACAAGCCTAAACAATCTTTCCACATAAGGTTCAAGCTCGGGTACGATAACAAACAAGTTTTATTTGAAGCTCAAGCTCGGCTTGATAATGATCCGCTCGTTTCAACTTTATATCGATCCAATCTCAAGTAACTCACGATCGATTAAAAAACCTACGATCCTAGACAAATGAGGAAACTGACATTTTCATGATCGAGATGTCTGAGAAGCTTAATCTCGCGAAGTGTCCGCTTGGCATCCATGTAATTATCGAAAGCATTCGCAATCTTCTTCACCGCAACCATCTCATTCGTCTCCGAATTCATCATCGAACTAATCACAAACACACAAATTCAACTTCTTAACATAACAAACTAAGAATTAAAAAAAAAAAGTCAACGGTGTTAATATCTGAATAAAAAAAAACACGTACCAGACGATCCCGTAGGCACCACGGCCAATCGGCATGATAGGAGGCCGGTACTTACTAGTGATCTCAAATTCATTACCGAATATGTTATACTTAATAAACTGACCTCCGTGTGTAGCCACTGCCGGAAAATCAGTGTACTGACCACCGCCGCTAGCGTCCGCCATTAGAGTTATGTATATTACTAAAGCTGGTTTTGTAGTTGCAGTTATGTGATTAAGTGTGTGTAAATAAACAGAGAGTTAAGGTGTTTATATATGTTCGTGAACGTTCGTTTATGTTTGTTTATATATGTTTTTTTGTGTTCATTTAAGTATGCTCATATATATGTTCAATTATGTTTGTTATCTTTATTCAGTTGTGTTCATTTATGTTCGTGAACTGTTTGTTTAGGTTTTAAATAAACGAACATGTTCATTTTTTTAAATAAACGAACATGAACATCAAATATTTTTTTCGATTAAAATCATTAAATGTTCGTGTTCATTTAAAGTTAAATGAATGAATAGGAACATACATTCAGTTCGTTTAAAGGTCTACTTTAGAATACGTTATTGGAAAATTTAATTATTTTCTGATATGATAAAACAAAGTCTATAAGATTGAAGTTTCTTGACAACAACTTTTAGTTACTATATATATCTTAAATTAAAATGACGGGCAATAAACAGAATATCAAAGTTCACTTCAACATGAGAGAGAAAATAAAAATTGATTTAATTGACCATGACTCGACCTATAAATAGACTTTAGTTATATGGTGGCAAGAGAAGATAAGCAAGCAATTGGGTAGGTGGACTTCAATTATTCCACCAACAAAGCCGCCACTTAGTTGGCTGTCGTTTGTTGTAGGATAACAAATAAAATCCTTGTCACATTTACATGGGATATTAGGATATACTTGAATCGGGTTTCACCGGTCTATTTAGGCTGTGGATCGTCCCTTATTTTCTTGATACCAAAATATTCGGACTCGGTTGCTTCTTTTTTCCCTTTTTTTGAGGACAATTTCATTTATAACAAAAACAAAGCTAGCCTAGTGTCTCACAACATACACATCCATGATAATCTTAAAACGGGAACTCACACCATGTGTACTTAGTTTCTCTTTATGAATAAGTAATATAACTTCAAATGTTGATCGTCTTAAACTTTTCGTTGGTTCGGTTATTTCGGATGTTCAATGAATCGGCCTTTATTTCAAGTCAAAGTATCCTCGGCGGTCATATTATGATTAATGAAATAGGCTCTTGCTAAAAAAGGTATAAATTTAGGGCTCTTCTCTTCAAAATAGACTTTGAGGAAGCATACGATAAGCATCATTCGGAGTTCATTGACTCAGTACCTAGTCAAATGAATCCCCCCCCCCCCAAACCCCATCAGGCTATGGAGAAGGTTGATCCGAAGGATATTTGTCTCAATACAAAATCTTGGGTTTTTTCAATGGTTCTCCCACCCCCGAGTTTCAATGCCAAAAAGGGGCCTGTTAAGGCGACTCGTTGTCTCCCTTCATTTTATTCTTGTGATGGAAGCTTTGACGTGCTTAATCAACAAGGCATGCGATTCCAGAATTTTACATGGTATTATTTTTTCTAACAATGGTCCGGTCCTCTCACATTTATGTTAGTAACATTCCGTCCAAAAATATTGCAAGGCCAATGCGATGCTTTGGGCGTTAAGATCATCCTCAAGAAATCTTGTTTGTAAGAGCATATGGTGTTGAAGTGAAACCCAGGAGGTTAATGTCGTGGTACATGTACTCAACTCCAAGGCAAGTGAGGGAACGGCTATGAACCAATACAAGAATCGGCCCAATGTTAGATGTGTTTGAGAATTGTCTTCCCTTTGGAAAGCCAAAACTCATTCCACAGAGGGTAAGAGTCACTCTCTTAAAGACGGACTTGGATAGCTTACCAACTTATTAATTTTCTCTTTAAAAAGCCCCGGTGAAGATACCTAACAGATTGGAAAGTTTGTGGATGAGAATTTTTTATGAGAGGTGATGAAAAAACTAAGATTCACGGGGTAAATTGTGGAAATGTTACAAACCCAAAAGAGACAGGTAGATTGGAAGTTTGGGACGCTGCCCATTTAACGACACTAATATTAGCATACTATCAAAATTGTGATGGAGATACAAAACAAAACGAGATCATTTAATGGCGCAAACTAATTTCAGCTTATGGACTCCAAGAGCATCCACAATAATGATCATAAGAACATATGAAAAAACATGTCTAGTCAGCTTTCATATCATAAAAACACAATTATTTAAAAACATCCAAAACCCATCGAATCCTAAAAACAATGACACATCAGCACCATCTTTTACCTTTAACAACATTATTATTATTTTTCATTACCCAAGCCGTCACCATCTGAAAAAAGGCCCACTCCAACTTATTTTTTCTAGTTTTGTTCAAAAACGTGTTTGAAAAAAGTCTTCTAAAACGACTTCTACAATAGAGAAAAATGGGTTACGTGTAAAAATTTCAAAGAACGAGTTCTAAAAACTCCTTATTGTGAATGCTCTAAGGTGTTTGTCAAAGATTCCCGTTAACATAAGATTAGCGGGCGTACGGAATAACATTTCTAAACTGGAGAAGTGGCACGATCTAATATATTAATTAAGTTTATCTATTATTTAGTTTCCTTATTATAGTTTAATTATGTTTTCTTATTATTTATTGTTTTCTATATTTATATCTTTTTTCCCTATAAATTGTAATCTTAGTTAATAAAAAGAATAAGAGAAATAATTAGAAAATTATTCCATTTATCAAATTGGTGCTTTCATAAGCTTACTCATGTCTTTTTCCTCACGTGACGACCTGATCATGGCCTTGGTTGAACGACTCGACCAGTTGTTGCACCACAATGTTGCCATGGCCTCTCAAGAAGCCGCACACATCGAAGCACCACAAACCCCCACCACATTCCTCGCAACCGCCATTACCAAACTTACCGCCACGTCGAATCAATCACAACCAGCGTCGTCAGCTCCAATAACCGCAACCATAATGCCACCGCCAATAATTGTTGAAATGGTAAACCCTTTATTTTCATGTCAACCGATGACCTAAGACAATCCAAACACCCCTACCAAAAGATGTGAACTATGTCTTCATAATAAAATAAAAACACAATGTCACCACCTCCTCCTTTTCTTCAGTTGAGACCTACCATAGCCAAAATATTATTTAGTTTTCTTATTATAGTTAGTTTATATTTCCTTACTATTTATCGTTTCCTATTTTCATGTCTTTCTCTCCCTGTAAATTGTAATCATAGTTAATAAAAAGAATAAGAACAATTGTTCCTAACTTCGGTTTCTTCTTCTCTTCTTGTTCTTGAAGCCTAACCCACTCTAGGAGTATAACGGAAGATTGACCATCTCGAATGTCTTTATCAAGAAGGTTCTAAATCAAGCGAATATACAAATCACTAATATCATAAAAGGGGAATTGGTAACGGTACGAATATTTGTCTTGGGTTGATTTTTGGATAGGTTCGGCTCATTAATGATCACTTTCCTAGCTTTGTTTAAACTGGAAAGTGCAAAAAGATGCACGGTGGAGGATAGTGGCGATTGAGCTAAGTGGTTGTGGTCGAGAAATTTAACTACAATAGGTGTGTTGCAAGACCCGAACACGTCTTTTTTTCCCTCATCAGTGAAACGATTACTTATTTGTTCATTTTTTACAGTGATGAACGAAGCCTTTGAATGGAAATGTTGGTTTCTCCTAAAGGTTACTATAGTTGTATGGAGAACGGATCTAGACATGTTGCTAACAAACCAAGCTTAAGGAAGAGAGTGGAAAAATCGGGCGTTTATGTTGTGCCCATTGTGCTGAAAGGGAACATAGACTATCGAGCATATTTTCACATCATCTTACGTGGGGATAAAAATGTGGATAACGGTATCTGATTTATGTCAAGCCCCTCATATTTTTGTCTTATTGGTGAAGGACGTCCCCATGTTAATTCCACCGCAACCTGAAAGCATCGGTTATAAAGAAGAAAATGGTGCATTTGGTAATGTTACTGTCTTATTGGTGTATTTGAAAAACAAGAAGGAGAGTGGTGTTCTCCAGAAAGAAGATGTTCATCCCTAGATTACTTGAGGAGATCAAGAACATCGACTTTATGTGGGTCAAAAGTCGATCTAACTTGAAAGACTTGAAGTGGATAATTGGTGTGATTTTCGGTCATAATCTTCTGGATTTTTTACTTTCCTTTGTAATGTGTTGCTAGCTCCTTGCTAGTGGCTTGTTTTATATATATCATTCACTTCCGTTCAAAAAAAAGATTGTTACATCTGGTTTATTTGGGTCTTGTTATACAAACATTACCCATCCATTGCATCCTAGTGCTATGATATCATGTGAGTCGTATAATGTATAGTGTATGCAATATGTATAAAGTCAAATTAACTATACATACCTGACTCTGTCATGTCATATGGACCATTTTGGTAGGCCAAAAATGTCATACAGGTCACATGATGATTTTATCAATGGTCAAATCACATTTATTTGATAGTCAAAATCGTCATATTGGTCGTATAATTTGCCACCCATACGATTGTATGGCCATTTCCTCCCTGTCATGCATAGCAATTTTCTCCATGCCATAGGGGTCTTACCAGCAATATGACAAGTCAACGGTGAATGGATAAAATGTTGGCGGTGTTTGATTAGATTTGTTCATTTTATTGAGGAAAAAAAAAGGAACCACTTCTAACGTGACACCGATAGTTGATTTTGACATTTAATTTACATGTTTTTAACTGGCTAAAACATGTCGCAGTGCCGCTTTCTGTTCGGATGTTAAATTTGTAGGAAACTTGACTTCAAACTGGACCTTTAAATCACCTCTAGAGTCTTGATCTTTACCAACAGGCATTCCCTCTTGGCTAACCACTAGCTTGTATCCAGGTGTAATAATGTCAGTTACCTCGATGCCTAGATCTCGTTGATCAGGTGTAGTGATATTAACCGTGGTTCCTTTAAGTGCTTCCGCTAATGTAACCTTATAGTTAACAAAGAGGTCATTATCGTCTCTTTTATAGATGTCGTGTGGCTTTTCGTCTACTACAAACACTAGATCAGCCGGAAGCTCGTGAAGTTTTTCATTCCCTTTATCAGGAAACGTAATCTTCGTTCCTCTTTTCCACCCCGGCTTTACATCAATTGTCAATATCTCCGTATGTAGTGTCGATTGTCTGTCATTTAGGTATTTAATTTGTGAATAGTGGTCATTCATAATAATATTATTGTTATGTCTAGAGAAGAACATGAAAAAGAGAGTAGCTACCATTCATGCATACCCATTGGCATCAACAACTGTTCTTGAAATCTTCATCTTCCTTGTTGATCCATTATAAAGTTCCTCAAGGCTACAAGGCAATTTGTTCTCCACAGGCGGCGGTTTCTTTCGCATATTTGCACCACCACCATCGCTCGATCCTCTAAACTTGCTATCATACGCCGTGCTTCCATTGGAGTGGAACTTGGTGGACCTCCTATTTCCGGCTGTATTGAAATCAAAACCGTTACTACCAAAGAAATCTTCAAAGAAATCCTCAGCAGGTCGACCTGTAAACCCGTTTTTGTTATCAGAACCATGTTGTGGCGTGTCTTTTAAGCCTTCTTCACCACCATGATCGTATAATGACCGCTTATGTGGGTCACTCAATACCTGGATATCATCGATGCATAAAACATAAACGTCTACCATTCGATAGAATACATTAGCTACACGGTTTATTGTAATTATCCTTACGAGATATGATTTGATTTGGTTTTCTTTGTAATTATCTCACTTGGTTTTTATTATCAAACACATGCGGTTAACAAGAAATTAAAGATATGGTTATGGTAATTACTTCGTAAGCTTGAGATATTTGAATGAATTTGGCTTCAGCCTCCTTCTTGTTGTCAGGGTTCTTGTCCGGATGCCATTGCATAGCAAGCTTTCGGTATGACTTCTTCAGATCATCATCATTCGCGGTCCTGGATACATTCAATATGTTATAAAAATCGACACTCATTCCCATATCTTGTATGTGATCAAAACCTTAAGGATTATTAATCAATTCAAACGCTACGTGACCGGCTTTCCTAACAATCTTTAATTTGGTTTTCTTGTTATAGAAAAAGAAATAAAGATAATCTCTGATTTTCTGCTGCACTTTGGTTTCTAAATTCTGTTTGGTGGCCGAAAGTGATGGGAACAGCTGCTGGTTTGTAGGACACAAGAAACAATCTTGTACGTTGTTTTTAGACAAAAGTCCCTTTTGCTTTGATATTTTATCTTTTTACATCCCTTTTACTATTTTAGTCTTATCAACAAAATGTGGTTTTCATGTCTGCTGGCTAAGAACTTCAGGAGTTATAGTTATTAATTTAGGGGGTGTTATAATTTGAAGCTTTTGAAGAAGCTTTGTCAAATATCTTTTGTTTTTCCAAAAGCAAACACAGGCATCCACAAAGTGATTTAACAATTCATTGGTTTAAGAAAATCACTTAAAGCTTCAACAACCCCACAAACCAACAAAGACCAGTAAAACCAATTCCAAGTACTGACCTACCAACCAGACCACAAAAACCAAAGCATAATTTCAAACAGACTATATCGGTTTAGACGGTTTGATTGGCTTCAAAGATGTATTAACACCTTTACCATCTATGGGTGAAAGGTCATATTAGCCAGATGGGATAAAAACATCAAATACAGACCAAAGACAACCGTCTTTCCCCACGGTCCTGCCCTTCCTGTTGTTATTAAGGCGAATGGTAAATGGCAGATACCACCATACAGTTTAGAATAAAGCAGACACCATCAAACAATAAAATCAAATGCTGACCAAGTTCATCAATTAAAACTTCCATGGGGGGTTACAATTTGCTTTTTGTAGTCTTAAATCTCTACCCAAACAAAACAAAAACAGTTTCAAATTTCAAAACAAAGATCTACTAGCAGCTCCCCACCCTTACAATCCATTCATTCCTTATGCCTCAGCAAATCTGCAAATCATTCCAGACGAATAAAAGTCAACACATCATTTCTCCACATGTCAACATCTGAGAAAACCGAAGTTACAAAGTTTACCCCAACTCAGAGAGTTTCATGTGAGACACGGTATAGTCAGCGAAGAAAGCATCCTCATCCTGATTCAAAACAAAACAACAATATTAAGCATCCATTCCAACTACTTAATGCACTAATTATGTATATCCACTTACAGCAGCATATTTCTCAACAAGGGGTCGGAAAACAGAGTCTTCAAGCAGAGCTTTGTCAGTAGGTAGCTTCAAGAGACCTTCCTTCTCACCAGCAAGAAGTTCTCTGTTTACAACTGATATTTAGGATTTACATACAAACATAAACGATATAGTATCAGAAACTAAAACTTACGTGAAGTAGCTGTTGTCAAAGATAAGCGGATTAGAAGTCCATGGTCCTTCAAATCCAGATCTCTCCTTGTGAGCAGCTCCCTATAAGAAACGACATTAGAACAATTGCTCAATCAAATTCAAAATAGAAACAGGCGATGACACTAACCAGAGTATGGCCACCAGATAAGGTGACAATGTCAATGTCATCAAGACCCATGGTCTTAACAAACACATCCCTCAAATGGTCATTTCCTGATATATATTCAGAAACAATACATCTTATTAACTTCACTTATAACATATCATCAAATAGACATAAACTTCTAAAGTAACTAAACTAACTAACCCTTGGTTGCATCGGGAAGACGGCCTTCAACTGGGGGCTCCGCTTTGTCCTGAAGCAATGTAAATCAAGCCACTTAGTCATAAAAGATCAAGATCAAAATCAAAATGAAATTCCATAATTATATGCTTTTCCAGGTAAATAATACTAACCTCCCTTCCAGGGTGGAAAGGAACATCGGGTCCTCCAGCAATTTCAACAGCAACGACACCAGCCAACTGCAATAAAAGGTTAAGCATATCAGCATCAAATCAAAACACTAATCCAGATAAAAACTAGTCACACACAACACAAAAGCCAAGTTACCTGATAGAAATCAGCATATGAGATGATGGGAAACTGTTCCTTAATCGGCTCCAGTAGCCTGACAGCAATGTCAAGACCATTGTTGGCACCATGGTTTAGCTCAGCAGTGTGCCTCATGGTTCCAAAAGGACCACCGGTTTTCGTTTTCACATCATAGGTACCAGCAGAGTGCCATCTGTTTTTGTTAAAACACAATTGTTTTAAAACTAATTGCATAATTATTATTCAAAGTATAAAACCATAGCAAACCGATTACATTCATGTTATAGCCCATAACATATCAAATGCATTACAACTTCCTCACAAAATCAATACATAATCATTATATCATAGGACTAAATTAAAGAAAATCTTACGCGAGACGGAGCATCAAAGGAGCACATCTCTTGTCAGCAATGAATCCTCTGAGCTTCCTCCTGGCTTTCTCAACAGCCTTCTTGTATTCCTCACTAACACATGGATAGCTCTTCCCCATTTTACTAAAACCTAAACCACCATTCACAAAAACAACGATAAGTTAACGAATCAAGCAAGCACTAATTATGATATTCAACATTTCCATCCATTTACACACTTACACCATACATTATTATCAAAACCTCAGTAGCACACTAATACTCCAAAACTTCAACATCGATCGAGATAAAACAATCAAATATATGTTTTAAGCCTACTGCATATAGCTAAAAAGTCAACTCACCAACAATCCCCAAATTAACCGATCAAATAAGTCAAAATCCACACATTAACACAAATGAGCACCAGATTCGTACATAAACTCAAAATGCATAACGTCAGATCGACAATCACAAGCGGATTGTATAAACAATGTACAAGTACAAGCAATAGTACACTGGCTATCGGCGATTAAATTACGATACAATAATCAACAGATCGATATGATAATAAGACTAACCTTACAATCGAATCGATAAACCCTAGGATGATGAGTGATAAGAGTGAGCGTGAGGAGGCCACAAGCACAGCCAGTACCAATTTATAAAGAGGCTGGTTGAAGGAAAATGGAAGGTTCCAGTAGCTTTTGTTACAGCCGTCGGATTGGTGTAACCTGTGATTCTACGGCCAGGATTGGTTTGGATGAGTTGTGGGAAAAGAAATCCAAATGGCCGGTTCGGGTCGGTAAATAGTTGGTCAATATCCGGCCACAAGAACATTTGGTTTTGTGTGTGAAAAGGATCCACGTTTTTATTAATATTGATTATCATACTTGTTTCATACTGTATATTTTTAACTTATTTCAAATATTTTTGTGTGCTACTTTGTCTCATCTTTTTATGTTTTGAGTGAGTTATAAAATATTTGAAATGAAATTGATGGTGGTAGTTCGTCCTTTATGTGTGTTCATTTTTATAGGAAGTTCTGTCAATTAACATGTCTTACATGGATATCTAATGTGTCAATTGACCTCATATTTCACACATTAACCACCGTATTATCTTATTAAAGTGGAAATGAATAAGCCAAGTAACTAATGTGGTTAATGTATCTTGATGTTATATTTAGACCACTTTGTATATGCTAGCATCAATAGTTATATACATATTTTTTTAGTATCAGTAGTATATGGGTACATTATTTTAACTAATACTTTTATTGGTTTATCACCCTAGTTTTTCATTAGTGTATATTCTTTTCGTCTAGTTTTAGTTACATTATGATCCAACTAATGCCATGACTCATGGCACGTATGTTGTCAACAATGGTGTTGCAATAACGTAGGTTTACAAGTTATGACATCTGGTAGTGTTAGGGTTATGATGCAGTCTAGGGTTTTAATGTTGCTTGTATCAAGTGGTGGTAGTTGACACTTCACGTGATGACTGTGAGAAAAAATCAATGAGAGAAAGATAAGATAAAAAATAGTCATAAAATGGAAATTATGAAAAGATGTTGCATTTATGCGATATGATAATACGAACATTTTAAGATTACACAAATCATTCATGATTTATTACCCTTTTTACTTGTGTATTAATAAAGCAATAAGTGGGATGATTCACGTGGTTCCCACAAAAAGTTTGGTCTACGATGAAACAACAAAACCACTTAATTTTGGTTTACCATTTTTTTTTATTTTTTATTTTGGATTTGGTCTATCGCACTCTCTAATGTGAAGAGTCTTGTTGCACTACTTTGATCAGACTATGTTGTTTTAATTAGGCTTACGCTGGCTTTAGAATTTGTTTGGCCTTTCCCCAGGTAAACCATAACGTCGGCTGCCACTTGACACTCATTGTGCCGCCCCAAGAGCCGAACTCTCTAGCGCAACACATGGTGGGATGAAAACCCGGTGGGTTCGGGATTCGAACTAACAACCTCACAAGACCTAACTTAATTTTTATTGTCAATATACACCCAAAATTACATAAGTGATAATTGAAATTGAATCTCCACTAAAGAACTCAAATCTTTCTACGACAAATAAAGGTTTTTTTACCAATTAATAATTAGTTTTAATTAAAGAAAATGTGAAAAGTTCTGTTCTTATTGCATTCACCGCCTTGTGTATTTTAATTTTTCTCCAATTTTTAAGTACCTCTATGAAACTTCTAAGTGACAACTTCCGGTTAATCTATTTTCAACGGCAAGCACATATGCATATAGAATCAAGATAAATCTAACTATGTGTTAGAACCAATTTAAAAAAAAAAGGTTTAAGTCAAATCGAGCTAAGCCGATCTGGCACGATTTTTGAACAAGTTGAGCTCAAGCTCCATTAGTTAGCTCAGTTTAAGTTTCAAGCACGAGCCGAGCTTGCTTGACTTATAGTCTATTCTAGCTTGAGCTTGGCCTATCTTAGCTCGACTTGACTCGTTTACAGCCCAATCTATGTTTCTTTTGCTAACAAAACCACGAGTTGGATGGACTCAAAGTGGAGTAAAATGTCAAAGTCGGGAATGCGGTGGGGTTATTTACAAAAATGGAGTTGGAGACTTGTGGAGTGCACCCGTCTTTTCATCATAAAGATGAAAAAATACTTTTAACTCTTATTTTTTATTTTTTTAAATGCATCATCATTAACGCACGGAGAAATTCCACAAGTTAATCTATTCATGTCAATTGATCGCATGATTGGCAAATTCAAAGGAAACGTGGATCGAATAATATCTTGTCTTGACAGTCTAGACAAATATTTAACCCAACCTACCGAGGTTTTGTTTTCATATTAATTATTTTTATTTTTTATATTGTAACGTCTCCTCCCTTGGCTGCTTTATAACTTTATCTAAAAGACTACATAATATTTATTTCATTTACAATTTAATAATACCAATTACAATCGTAATAATAATAATTTATTCAGAAAACAGTTAAAATACATTTATATAAAATAATTTTGTCAAGAGCGGTAAAATAAATTAATTATTATAGTTTAAATGTAATTGACGATTAGGAACAAATTTGTGCTACATATGTATATTCAATTAGGTATCACACCCAACAACGTTGATGGTGTAGCTAGTAAAAAAAATTCACCAATACCTAAATACAACAAATTAATATACTTAAAAAGAAATAAAAACCACGCGTTGCAGTGGCGCACCGACAAGAATTCGGTCGATATAGGTTTACGGCACCGAAACTAAACAAAAAAACTAAATTAAGCAACAAAACTCACGGCAAACAAAAAAAAATCGCATTGTGGCTACGAACTGATGCAAGTTCAATCGGTATCGAAGGTGTTGCCTTTCAAACAACAATAAACACCGCGACGAACAAAAAAATAACACTGTGTGGTCGCTAAAAGACTCAAATTCAGCTGGTGTCACGGTATACTAATAATAACTAAAAGAATTGTAATTTTTTATTAATAACAAAAAACAAAAGAATAAAATATATAAAAAAGATGTTAACCATTGAGGTGCTGTTAAGTGGACCAATAGACCATTTTCGACACAAAACAATGGTTTTTAAACAATACAATAATAATTTAAGTGCTATAATTTCTAACTATGATTACCCTACTAGAAAACATTCACTTTCAAGCAAAATGTAACACCCCAAAATTTATATATGTATAAGATTTTATAAATAAGATTGTGTTGTACCAACAAATAGAGGTGAGTAGGTAAGGATGACAAACTTATGTAGGTTATTTATATGTTGGTAAAAAGGAATAGTTAACTATGTTTAAGTTCTTTTAAGTAAAAAATGAAGAAAATAGGGGAAAGTTCTAAATTAGGTGGAAATCACGTATGTTGTTCTGGTGGGTGAACCACGAGGAGAAGAACAAGAGAAGCAAAATCGATTTTGATGTCAAAATTGAAGCCATATAAAGAGATTTCATCACCTAAAGACATCAAGAACGAAACTTGAGTGGATAAAAAACACATTGTAAGTGTCATTTTCTTCATCTCTCCATTGTTGTATTTGAAAGCTTACATGTTGTGTTATGACAACTTTGGAAGTTGTATGATGTTAAGTAGTTTGGAAGAACTTCACATTATGCTAAATTCGTCAATTTGATTGTTTGGTTTGCTATTTGCGTAGTGTTTTGCCATCCGTTTCTATATAGTCTTTGTATTGATTAGATGATCCTAACCCTTAATAAGAGCTTCTAACTATAGGAAGGGCTGAACTTGGAGATGTAGGTCGAAATAGGAAGAACCAGAAACAAGATTGTCATATCTTTTCATCAGATTTTAGTCAGACTTTAGAAAATCATATAAAATTAACCGTGTGTCTGTTTGAGGTGTATTTTATATCACTGGAAAGCTCTCTGTGTATAGTTTTGGTATAATTATAGAATAAAGAAAAATGCGTTCGTTAAGTGGGTCCAAAACACAATTTTCAACAGACTATGAATGCAGTAAAAAAGTGAGTTGTATGGATTTTTGCATTTTGTCCTGTTTTTGTAAAAATTGTATAAAATTAAGCTTGGCTCCGATAAATACATAATTTGTATGTACGGAAAGCCCTCTGAGTCTACTATGTTTTATATTTTGACATGCTGGATTTAATACGATTGTAAGGTGGTCAAAAATCAAGGTGAATAGCTGCTGCACAAAAAGTGCAGCACTGAAAATAAAGTTTTCAAGAAATTTAACGACGGATGCTAATCTAGTTTGGATAAAATTATGATAGAACCAATATGATGTAAGAGAGATGTTACATGGTATGAGGTTTCCTATTAGAACTTAATTATATAGGTGATGAGGTAATCATCCAAACGGTTCAATTTAATATTGTTGCTAGGTATTTGGTGTAAATCAAAGTATTATGAAATCCAACGAATATTGATGTTGAGTGATTTGGATATCCACATTATGTATTCTAAACATTTGAAAGTTGACATGCTAACAAGCTAGGTACGATGAAGCTTGGAAGTCAGCGGATTAAACGGACAAGGTGTCATCAAGCTCCTACGGGCAAAGGTAAGTTAAGCTTACACATAGTCCTTTATGTAGCTGGGCATATTATCTTAAATAAGATTGTTTGTAACTACAAAATCCGAGTTTTTGGAGTATTTTGATTAGTATAACTTTTTATGGTGGAAGCGGTCGATTGTGCCCATGAAAAGAGTATTTTGCTATGAATAGTTTCAAAGTATGGGTATGGGTTGTCTCGACCACTTTAAGAAGAATTTTCGATTATTTTAAAAGCATATTGCTTGAGTGTTTCTTTTTGACCCACTACAAGTGTAAGTGGATCTTACACCCTATACACATGAAATGCAATTTATTTAGTTATTGATACATCAACGATGGCTTATTGATAATTCAAGACCTTAAGTTGCTAGTTTAACGTTATTATTGAAAGTAGTAACTTTAAATTGGATTTTGACTTGTTAGTTGTTAATAATAATTCATGTTGTATGATTGTGAATAGTATGATGCGATTGTGAGTTTTGTGGTATTAGATTGGGTAAAGAGTTACAAAGTCGATACGATATGAGTTGATATGCAATTACTAGAAAGTCAGAGAAACCAAGTTATTGCATAAATGATTATATTAAAGTATCACGTGACATTTAAATTCAGACTTGTTTGAATGCAAATTGATTGTTCGGTTTCATCTGTAATGAGTTCATTTTTTCAACCATATTAAGATTTTCGTTTCCATTTGATTTTAACTTCAATTGGTTGTAATCATGTTCATTAGAAACAGGTACGTGAAGTTCGGGATCGAATGTACTGTTAAATACAGTAAAGTGGGAAATATGGGTTGCATACATTTAGTCAGCGTAGCCTACGCTGATCTCAGCGTAGGCTACACCGAAAGACAGAATTAACGCTGAAAACTGGTTTGGTGCTGGATCTCCCATTAACTTAAATGTTTTGAGTTTAATAGAGATGTTTATATGTTAATCAAGTAATAATGACACTAATGTGATGTGGTAATGCTTTAGGGAAAACTTATATCTTAGCTCGGAATTGGAGTGGGATTAGCCGCGTAGGAGATCATGATTCGGAAAAAGAAGATAGGATCAGATGAGAAGAAGGTCGGCGGGCAAGTAAAGAAAATAATGAAAAGAAATAATGTATTTAAACGTGTTCACGTCTTGTGAAAGTGTTAAGAGATAAAGCTATGTAGTCAAATGGCTCGTGTTAAAGTTCTCGGATCGGGTCAAGGATTTACGGGTCAATTTCTTGGAATTTATATTTTAATTTGGGGCTGTTTAGGCCATAAAACATGAATACTTGATCCTTTTGAAACTTGTTTGTGAACTTTGGTTAACGGGATCCAAGTTAAGCTCGTGATCCATAAAACACAATAAAAACTAATGTTTTTGCGTTTTAAGGTAAGGATACCTTGGAGTACTATGAAAGTGTGTGTATGTGTATATTTATGATTTGATAAAATAAATAAGTATATAAATAAACAAGTGCATTGAACAATCAAGTAGGGTAAACACGTATAGGCAACACGTATAAGGACCCTAAAGTAAAGACTATACTAGGTCGTTACGTCTAACCACCTATCATATAGTCTTGTCGCTCTGATACCAATCTGTCACACCCCGACCAAAGGCGGAACATGCCGGGGTACAACCGATTGCCCAAAATACAAGACACTATTAAAGTGACAATATTTAATCAACTCATTTATTTCACAAATCAATAAACAACACATCTTGGTCATACAAACAAATTGAACACAAGTAAACAAATATATTGTTCGTTTTACTAATATCCTAATAGTCTTGGTAACGTTGTTCCTCAAGTCATCAAGTCGATAAAAGTCAAACCTGTAACAATGCATAGAATAATATTTTGTCAACACGTATGTTGGTGAACAATTTCATAGTTTGAGTATATATAATATGAGCGAAATCCACAAACGTATATGAAAATATAAATAAAAGCATCAATCGCGGTATATAAAAACATATGTAATGAGGATCCTTTCTATTCGGTAAAAACCGACATACTCGGATAATGAGGCCCTATTCTACTAGCACCAGGCTAAGTAGTTAGGGGAGCGTATGATCATACTTAATGAGGCTCAACAACAACATAAAAATAAACACTCGTGCACGTAAAGCATATGAGACATATAATACACGATAGAGCAAGTATTCTAAGTATCATACACCCTAAGGTTTGAGGTTTGAGAAATGTGTATAATAAACCATTCTTGTTATGAATAAGTATGCATGTTACCCCCAAAATATAAAAGTGAAAACGGGGGATGAAATGTACTCACCTCGATTGACGAATTGAGAACTATTAAGTGATCGACATATAGAAAGCTTGTAAACGAAATGAGCGAATCCGACTTGAAAGCTAATTGAAAACGAATAAATAAAATATATTAATGAACTTGAACTTTAGTTGAAACTACATTTGAAACATTGGACGAGAAGGTTCGGTTGTTAGTTGGGTTACCGGTTAATTTGTTAACGATTAGGGACTCGTATTTAATTGATAATTTAAAATAAAATGATGTTATTTTATTGGGCTTTTAAATAATTAAACCAATATTAAATAGAAACAAGACGGGTTTAATTCAAGAGTTCGGTTTATAAAAAACGAATAGATAATAAAGCTTATAATGATGTTATTATTGATAAAGATAGTAATGATAATAATAATTCTAAAAAAGATATGTTAGATATATATCTCTACTATATATAATGCATGAGTTAATGACCTCTTAAATTTTAAGAGGTACAATCACTATTGCATAATAAACAATTAGTAATGCATATAAATTTGAAATTTTAGGGGTAGTATAGTATTTTGGACATGTTGACGGTTAAGAATATTTGATTTAGAAAATAGTTACAAATATAGTCCTTCAACTTCAACAAAACTTTGTTAATTTATAAAGTAGTTACACATAAATCACTAATTTTTGCCCATTTATTTGACAAATTCATTTAAAATTTTTATTTCTTTTATATCTTTTTATATATTATGTTTAAAAAAAAACCGGACTTACCGTTGCAATGTGCTTATTTTTGTTGACGTTTCAATGTAAACTTTATTTTATTTTAATGTATTTATTATAATGTACAAGTCAATTAAGCATAAAAGTACAACTCAAATATGCAATTATGAACCAAACATATAATTACAAATTTAACCCTTTAACTATACACAACTTTTGTAAATTTAATTAATAATTACTCTTTCATCCCATTAAGTTTACCCATATTTTCAACTATTTTCCTTTTTCTTCGTTTTTCTTTTATATCTTTGAATATAATAAGTTTTAATAAATTTCAAAACATACAATAACGACGTGTTTATTTTTGTTGACGTCTCAATATATGATTTACTAAATATCGATGTGCGTATTATAAGCAAAATGATTTCGTGACATTTAAAAAAAAGTATCAATTTTGGTTCAGGTCAAAATGCCCAGCAAAATGAGTTTTGATTATTTTTAAATTTCTTTTTTATTTTTCAAGTCAACGATCGAGGACTTTGATAGTAGGGATGAGCTCGGTACCGTACCGGTACCGGAAATACAAATCCCGAAATTTGTAAATTCTTGATACTGGTACCGATACCAAAATATTTTGTTCGATAACGGTACCGGGATAGTACCGGTACCGAAGGTATAAATTCGGGAAATACTGTACCGATCCCGAAATTCAAAACTTTGGTACAGACGGTACCAAATCGGTATCGTTATAGTACCATTACCGAATTTGCTTATCCCTATTTGACAGATCAAAACGTGTTCAAGTTATAGCGAGATGTAAGCCAAATGAGTTTAGATATTCTAAATAAAAAGTGTAAAATTTCGAAAACCCAGTTATACATTAATTTGTTCATAATACACGTTTTAACACCGGTTATGCATCCGATAACATGTTTTTGTGCATATCCCGTGGCATCGCGCGAGCACACAGCTAGTGTGTGTGTATATATATATATAAGATAATGATGATAATAATAATAACAATAATTATTATTAATAATACTAATATAGTATAATACTAATAATAATAGTTAAAGAATAACGATCTTGGTATTAATTAAAATGTTGTTGATAATTATAATAATAATAATAATAATAATGATACCACCTTCGATGTCGGTTCGAGTTCTAAACGAGTTCACAAAAAAAATATAATAATATTATTGCTAATAATAAATGATAAAAATATGATTTTAATAGATAATAATAATATGATCTTCAATAATATTAATAACAACTTTAATATTTATAATAATGATGATAATAATAATAATATCAATTAATAAATATAATAGTAAGTCAAATGTAATAATACTAATAATAATCTTTATGTATTAATATTAATACTAATAATAATAATCTTTACGTATTAATATTAATACTAATAGTAACAATAAATTTGTTAAATATAAAAATAATATTAAAACCGGTCTAGGATGAGACCCGAACCCGAGACCTCTAGTTCAACAACTAACGTACAAACCAACCGAACCAAGATAACGATTTGTTCATTAAACTCAATATTAATTCACCTTTTAGATGTTCACGAGTCGTGGCTCTATATCAGGAAGGAAACGAGCCGCACCTGCCAGAGACGGAAACCGCAACCGGAGGGAGGGAGGGAGGAAGGGAAAGAGAGATAGAGAGACGGTGAGAGAGCAGAGAGAGAGAGAGACTGTGTGTGTGTGAGAGAGAGAGAGAGAGCCGGAGAGAGAGACGAAGAGAGAGAGAGAGATAGAGGGGGGAAAAGGGAGAGAGTCGTAGAGAGAGAGAGAGAGAGAGACGGAGAGAATGAGCTGAGGGAGAGACAGTGCACCGGCGGCCGACTTTTCGATCGCCGGAAAAACGATCCGAGAGGGAAAGGGGCGCCGGAGGAGGTGTGCTCGCCGGAAAAACGAAGGTGGAACGTGAGGGGTGGTGGTGTCGGGTTGAGGGAGGTGAGGTGGTGGTGCATCGCCGGCTACTCGCCGGAAGTTCGAGCTCGCCGGTCGCCGGAAAACGGCAAGGGGGGAGGAGAAAGAGATGGAGGCTGGTAAGTATAATGATAATAGGGTTAGGGTTTGGCTTATATATACATATTACATATTTTCATAACACCCCCTCTAAGTTTCAATCAAAGTTCAAAAGGAGTTTAAAGGTTTTTACAACTAATAACAACTTTACAAAAAATCAGTTTGGACCCCTTAAGTTTTTCTTAACACACTATAATATGACCAATATCGATTATTGATGGTCGAGGTATATAATAATATTATATAATAATTAAATAAGGTTCTAAAAATATTGAGTCGGGTTTACAAATTGAAAGTTTACAAAACGAATATAAATCGAGACTCAAATTTGACGGATGTCACATGTTAATCAAGTAATAATGACACTAATGTGATGTGGTAATGCTTTAGGGGAAACTTATATCTTAGCTCGGAATTGGAGTGGGATTAGCCGCGTAGGAGATCATGATTCGGACAAAGAAGATAGGATCGGATGAGAAGAAGGTCGGCGGGCAAGTAAAGAAAATAATGAAAAGAAATAATGTATTTAAGCGTGTTCACGTCTTGTGAAAGTGTTAAGAGATAAAGCTATGTAGTCAAATGGCTCATGTTAAAGTTCTCGGATCGGGTCAAGGATTTACGGGTCAATTTATTGGAAGTTATATTTTAATTTGGGGCTGTTTAGGCCATAAAACATGAATACTTGATCCTTTTGAAACTTGTTTGTGAACTTTGGTTAACATGGTCTTGTTTTATGGCCTAAACAGCCCCAAATTTAAAACATAACTTCCAAGAAATTGTGATCAAGCATAATTAAAATTTTTTTCTTGGACTGAACTCTGATATTATATTTATTTAAAATATAAGTTTTTTAAATCTGGGTGTAACACAAAATGTCCAAATTTAATTCACCAACTCTATTGTATGCAAGTTGAAGTTACGTATTAGGTTATTATTTATTATTTTTTATTTTTTTAGTTAAGGGTATGATTACACTAACAGAATACAAGGGTGACCGGGTCGGCTGATCGGGTATGCTAGAAATCTTATATTCATGAAAAGTTTTAATACTAATCCCAAACCAGTCACATATTCTAATGGAATAAGTATTACCCGTCTCAATTGTGTCTGATTACGGGTATTCCTATCTAATTCAGGTTTCAACGTGTCGTACACGGAACCTCTTCAACTCCTAGGTCTCAAAACTTCGTTTTTAGTAGGATTGACTTTGCTATTCAAAAGGGGGTAGCGGCACAGCTTGTTGCCCGTTTGCCTGCCACTTTATTGTAAAAGTTTTCTAGAGGATACAATAACAAATTCCATGGAAATAAAAAAATTAGGTTTCATTGTCAAACCCAGTTTCCTAAACTCTTTTTATGATATTTTTTATTCTGGTTTCATATTTTCCAAAATTTATGACTTTTGGATTTTTGATTATTTTATCTATATTACATATTATTTGACATCGACATTTTCCTATAATACTAGTGAAGTGCTAGTTTAAACCGTAAAACAATTTTAACCAACAGGTATTTGATGACCATCGTTTGAGTCAATCAAAAACCTAATTATTCTAAATAGTTAGAGCAAGTAGGGTATCGTATCACAAGGAGTATGTGGTCGATGTATTCGTGTAACAGGTTTAATATTATGAAGTGACTAATTTTTAGTGCTGATCACACAAGCAACTTTTAGTAAATTCAGATAACTAAGCAATGAACAAGTAAACGAATTTCAAACAGTTAACAAAGCAAATCACACCCGGGAATTCAAGTAAGCAACCAACAGTATCTCATGCAACCTAACAGATTAATTATTAACGATTAACTGAAAACTGATCAATCAGACAAAACCTTAGACATCAACAATTACTTTACA
The DNA here is from genome assembly GCF_021521415.1 of Bidens hawaiensis. Taxonomy (NCBI): domain Eukaryota; kingdom Viridiplantae; phylum Streptophyta; class Magnoliopsida; order Asterales; family Asteraceae; genus Bidens; species Bidens hawaiensis. Next base: position 47,367 of record NW_027504918.1, read on the forward strand.
CACGACACTGGTTATCAAACAGTCCATGCCAGTGTGACTCAGTTAAGGGTAATTGTATGTTTTATCGTATTCAATCTAACCAAACAGTTATATGACTAATTATCTAGCAACTGGTAACAGATCGTTCAGACCAATGTAAACCTAAACCGACCGAACACTAAGAAATACCAAACATCAATAATCATATATTAATCATCAATAACAAAACATAAGTATTCTTAATCACATGAGAAAAATTGTAAAAGGTTACAAACTATACATCCCGGGTGCGATTCTAGGAGATTAGCCGAGCCGCGACATCATTGAATCTTCAATACGGATGATATGGATCATAGATATGGACTTGACACGAGCTAGGATGGTGAAATCGCCTATAGGAACTGAGAAATCGCCTGTATTCTTCAAAAACGGAGTTAGGGTTTTATCTTGATGAAATTGATGTTATAAACCAAAATCCCGTCTGCACACCTGTTGCGGTACGCGACGGGGCCTTCTGTGAGTCGATCGCGTACCGCGATTGACCGTAAGTCAACTTCATTAACATCCCATCGCGGATCTTCAGCATACCCATCACGTACCGCGATGGGATACTGCTACAACAACCTTCCATCAGCTTCATCGTTTTGCGTGCTGGATATCCCGGGTCTTCATTCCGTGTCACAGCAGGTCCATATTGAGTAATTTAACGCCTATGACCTAAAATCCAATAAAACACGTATGAAGTATCGATAATTTTAGAATAAACAGTTAAAACTAAATAATAAACGAACTAAAACATATACAAATTAATCGACCATCACATCCCCACACTTATCTTTTGCTTTCCCTCAAGCAAAACTCTAAAGCAAACATCGACCTCCATCATAGGTGTGTAGATTATCGCCATTAATACTAGTAAGATTTAAGGTCATACCCAGTTTCCCAGACTGACACTGTTTTTATATTGACATCTCACAAATACGGTTAAATGCTATAATAAAAACAATAGAGCCGCCCAGACAAGTGTACTTTGTTTCCGGTTAAGGCATCATGTTCATACCCCTAACACTATCAACACTCCTCTCGGTTTAATATCTGGACTAGCAAAAGATGTGCTAGTATATGTCTCTGCCCTCAAATACCAACTATGAGTCACAACTTAATAAGCTTGCAGGTCAGTCTTATCTCCACCCATTACCCACCGGTTGCATAAAGACTCGGACTAGGGTTTTGCTGAGGCTTAGGTTGGGTGTGGTATAGGCATATTTAGTGACTAAGGTGGATGAAACCCAGTTAAACAAATACACAGACAACTGAAAAAAAAAACAAACAGACTGCTAATTACATAAGTGGATAAGAAGTGCCATTCTTTTTGGCGTTTTGCGGAATTTTTTTTATTTATTTGTTTTTTTTACCAACTGACAGACAATACACTGAAGCAAATAATTACACTACTCTGACAAACACATATTTACAACTCAACCGAGACATACGTACATTGTGTACTATGCTCAGCAACTGACTATATACAACTCGATAACGAACTAGATTTCATCACACAAGGTTAGAGATGTTCAACGAAACCGGTTCCTGGAACCGAACCGGTGGACCCGAACCGGTTCCTACCCGTTTTTTGTAGGAACCGGACCCTATCTGATTCAACCCGATGATCCGTGACCGGTTCTTGCTTTTCTGAGTGGGGGCGGGTAGGAACCGGAACCGAACCAGAACCGGTTCTGAAACCGGAACCGAACCGGAACCGGTTCCTAACCGTTTTTTTGGCCGTTTTTTGACCGTTGGGGTCAAAAATAGCCGTTTTTTGACCGGTTACGGTATAGGAACCGGGTTAGGAACCGGTAAGAACCGGTTAGATAGGTTAGGGGTCCGAGGGTGGGAGAACCGGTTCGGTTCCCTAACCGGTTCGAGCCTGGAACCGGTTTAAAAGGGGGTTTTGAATATAGGAACCGGTTAGGAACCGGTTCCGGTTCCTAGTCCCAAACCGTTTTGAACATGCCTACACAAGGTTACAATATAATGAAGGCCAAGGCTAAAATGGTGTGTAATGTCTGGTTTAGCAAATAAACAGGACTGAGGTCCAAACGGGCTCCTAGGGGGACAATGTCGGGTAAGGAAATTTATTTAGTGGAGGAAAAGTGTATGTAAAGGTTTTCTAAAGTCCTAATCTCCATACAGGTCGTGGTATTAAGATCTCGATAAGCATGTGACAAGCAAGTTCTAACTCTGTAAAACATACTGGTTTCCCTCAATCAATGGTGTAAGACATGTTTTATATCTATTACATAGTATATGTATTAAGTATAGGGGGGCATCTCACAATATGTTTGGAATAATGGGTTGCCGATATGAAACATGTATACCCGTCCCCTTGACTCGTTATCCCCGCCTAAACGACCCCATTTTCAACTTCTCGTTATAAAAACATTTGTGAGTAAGAATAATGAGAAGCTGACAAACCAACCATGATAGAAACCTATAACTTGGCATTAATGGCAATAATTAACAGTTAATAACTTTAATTTCTGAACTCTCTTCGAGGTACTATCGGGCTAACATTTTTCAAATTTCCCCCATCCCCACACTTGAGGTTTACATTTTCCTCAATGTAAGAACACTTAACCTTGTCCTCAAAGTTAAAAATGATAAAACAATTAATGAACATTTGAGGGACGGGGTTGAAATTGACTTTTGACTATTAAGCAATTATAAAATTTTGGGGCTTATGTGTGGCGGTTCTACTAACAATTAAACAATTACACTTTTAACGTTTAAAATAATAACAAAATTAAATTAAGAAACTGAAATCACCTGATATCAACGTGACTGGAGAAGGACCAGTCGGCTCGTTAACTCTCATAACACTCGTATTCTCTCGTCTCATCCAATTACCAAACTGACAATCGAACCTACAAAATCTCGTGACGTGTAGAAGCAAGCTTCTCACAAGTGTAAGACATAGGTCTTTTAAGAGTTATGAAAATGAATATTTGTTAAATTTATTAAAACAATTACCGAGCACAATTAATTCGTTTCATAATAAATTCTGTTAAATTAGTTAAAAACGTTAAAAGACCTAACTCACTTTCATAGGAGTCACGATTGCATTTAGCGTATACAACAAGCCCTGTAAACCCCCCGGTAGCCCGGGAGGACGAGTGGGGTCTCATGAGGGTTTATAGCGAACAACACCCACAAAGTTCGGTTACAACAAATATACAAATAAATCAAACACAGCAGCAATCAAAAGATATATAAACTTATACACCCAACCGGTTACCCATTCAGTATTCCCATAAATATAATATTAATATAATACAAACCATGAGAATAATAAAAACAAAATAAAGTAAAAAGGTAACCCAAAAATCTACTGCTGCGGCTGATCGCCAGCAATGTCCTCTGGCGGATCCACAGGCTGCTCCGCTGTGATAATCAATGACTGCGGGAGCGGTACCTGCGAGGAGACAAATAACAAACGAAAATAGTCATCATGGCGGGTCAGATGGGCCCGTGTCTCCAGCTTTTGTGCTCGGGCCTCCTCCATCTCGGCCCGAACCTCCTGTCGATGGGCTCGAGCCTCCTCCAGGATCTCCGACTGCCACTGATATATCATAGCCAATGTGACGGGCTGCTAGCTGGCGTGAGGACGGGGTTGATGTCTCTTGGAGTGAATGCTGCTGCTAAGGTAGCATGATATGTGGAGTCGGACCACGCTGACGGCGTGTCGGAATACCTCTCTGTAGAGAAACTGCAGCCTCTGACCCCTCTGGTGGTGGTGCCTGTGGACCCTGTCGGACCGGTACTAAAGCTACTGGATCATGCTCCTCAACGATCCCGGCCCGACGGGCCTCCAATATCCCAAAAACGCCTATAGGTGGCCCCCGCGTAAAATATTTAGTCGGATAACGCTCAAAAACTCCAAGCCGCTCGGCGATCCTCGTAATGTAAGGCCCTAAGGGTAAACGTGCCGAGGATCCCTGTAGTCTGCTACCCCGAGCGAATGACGTGAGTAGGAGCATCGCCACATTGGCCGGTCGTTGGCCAAGAATAGAATATAAGCACAACAGATCTAAGTTGCTGCACTTCTCGTGGCCCGAATGTCGGCCGACGAGAGTACAGGCAATGATCCTGTGAATGTAGCGATGGACGGGGTCCCGAATAGACGACTCCACAACATCACTGGAGTGGGCCCCGTCGGCGATCTCCGCCCAATACTGGCCGAGCTGGGCCTCCGTTAGCCAGTACTGAATCGAGTCACACGCAAGCACATCTGCCCACGGAGCAGTCAATAGTGGCTGTACCTGGGTGTCAATCTCCAACTGACGCAGCAATGTCCAATCAAATGAACGGTGGTGAAGAAGCTGCATCTGTCAGATCCGCTGCAATCTGGTGTACTTCTCTGATGTGAGATAAAATCGGAGAACGTGATGAGGAATACGTCCATCACCCATGATATCTGCTGGCTCGATGTCGTCGACTATCTGCACCCCATCACTGTCACAACGGATGACACGAGGATCAGTCTGCTGCCTCTTGCGCCGGGTGCGAGGACTCTGGTGCATCAGACATACCTGCAAAATCAAACATGCAAATTAGATATGTCAACGTCAATGTGGCGACAACCGTATAGCATTTCTTTCGCGGTCGTCCCACATAATAAAATAATATTAAAATATTAATAAAATACTAAAAATAATTAAATAAAGACGAAAAATTCGGGGACACCCTGTGCGTATTTCTCAAAACCAGGTTAACCCGCGCCGAATGGAGATTGAGTACGGGCGGGAATCCATTCACAATTTAAACAATCAAGGTGTTCCCGAGACTCGATTAACAACCCACAAACAAACATTACTCGACACTTGACAAACAGACTCTAAAACAACCGGACTCTAAAAGACACGACAAAAAAAAAAAAAAGCAAACCACTGACTCTAACTAGCTAAAATACAAACTGACAAACTGTCTCGAATAACGTATAACGCAACACTGAACATGTCGATGACTAATATGCCAAATCGGATTTTATGAATAGAATATTAATAAATGAAGTTCAGAAATTAACGTTTTATATCAATCTGTAACTATCATTACTTTAATAATAAAATAATGATTTTTAATTAATTTTTTTTTGAACTTGAAAACCCGTTTTCGCCATAAAATCACATTCAACCAAAACCAACATCCCGATTAAACGGCCTTACTTTCCCAACCCGACAACCCGATAGCCGCAAACCTGAAGCAACTATTAATAACCCCAACTAACGTCCCGACACACCCAATAACCCTAACAAACCTAGCATCCCGACTATCCAACCCAAATGAACCCAATAATAACCCGATAACCATAATGACTCCGAATTAAAATAAGCATCTAAAATTAACATACCTTAACGTCGGTTAACTGAGGAATAATAATAACAGTGGGTGGCAGGTGGTGGTGGATAGACGGCAGTTGCTGGAGGTGGTGGTGGCCGGAAAGGGGGTACGGCGGTGGTAAGAAGAAGGCGGGTGGTGGTGGTTAGTGGACTGTGTGCGGTGGTGGATGGGTGGTGATGGTGACTGGGTTCGGCGGAGGAGAGAGACGGAGGTGGTGGTGATTGAGTGGCGAGATTGATGGATGATGATGACGGTGGTTCGGAGGTGGCAGGGGTGGTGGTTCGCCGGAAAGGGGAAGACGGGAATGAGAGAAGACAAAGAAGAAAGAAAGAAAGAAGAGAGAAGAAAGAGGGGTTTATAAATAACTGGGTCAGGCGGAGCTTCAAGACCCATCGCGTAACGCGATGGGTTAAAATGTGTGTGGGAGCGTACCGCCACCCAAAATGAGAAAATTAAGGTTTACACCCCATCGCGTATCGCGATGGAGGTAAAAAGAATCCCATCGCGTACCGCGATGGGTTCTATGGCAGAATCAATATTTTATTAAAATGAAGCTTTTTGGCATCCCGACATCACCCTAGACACGTGAAAAACTCAAAATACCTTTACATACCTGGAGTTACGTGTGCTAAACCAATGTTTACCGAATTTCTCTAATTTCCCAATCTTCAACGAGCTTCCTCACACGTGGCGTTTACTGCACAAAACTCGAGACGACACTAAGTACAAGACTCAATAAAATAAAAACAAAACAGCACAGACACTTACAAACCCCGGGTTACCTCCCGTAAGCGCTGAATTTAAAGTCTACAACTCGACAATGCTTCGAACTCAGTTATCTTCATAAACCGGTGAAGTTACAATAAAATTCACCGATTCCTCATACAGCTAATGTATGTCCTTCATCTCCAAATATGGCTTCAGTCTATAGCCATTTACCACTTGTCTCAAATGATCATCAAAATCTTCAATTTCGTACTGACCATGATTCCCTACTCTTACAATCGAGTACGGGCCCGTCCACTTACTTCTTAACTTGCTGGGAAGAGTTTCATTCTCGTGTTGTACAACCACACTCGTTGACCAACTTCAAAGTTTTTCAACCGGATATTAGCATCATGAACTTTCTTCATCTTTGCCTTGTAAGCGGACGCGCAATCGTATGCCTCGTCTCTCAACTCCTCGATCTCGCACAAAGCCAATTTCCTCGCTTTACCTGCATCATCATAATCCATATTAACCTGTTTAGTAGCCCAAAACGCCCTTTGTGCAATTTCAACCGGTAAATGGCAATCCTTTCCATACACAAGTCTATAAGGAGTGGTTCCAATTGGCGTTTTATAAGCAGTTCGGTAGGCCCATAGAGCATCGGTTAACTTAGTTGACCAATCTTTTCTGTCTGCCCGAACGATTTTCTACAAAATTTGTTTCATTTTCCTATTGGAAACCTCAACTTGTCCACTCGTTTGTGGAATGGTAAGGAGTTGCTATTCTATGGTCAACACCATATCGTTTAAGCAATTTCCTGAATTTAAAATTCTTAAAATGAGATCCCCCGTCACTTATGATAGTTCGGGGGACTCCAAATCTCGAAAAATATTACTTTGAACGAAATTTCAAACGACTGTATGATCATTTGTCCTAGTGGCTATTGCCTCGACCCATTTAGACACATAATCAACGGCCACTGGGATATACAGATTACCATGCGAATTAGGAAACGGGCCCATGAAATCGATCCCCCAAACGTCAAAAATATCAACAACAAGGATCGGGTTCAAGGGCATCTCGTCTCTCTTAGAAATGCTCCTGAGTTTTTGACACTTTAAACAGTGTGTCGCAAACTCGTGAGCATCCTTAAACAAAGATGGCCAAAAGAAACCACTCGTTAAAACTTTTCGAGCAATTTTCTGGCCACTAAAATGACCACCACACGCAGACGAATGTGCGTGTTCCAACACCGCTCTGACATCCTCCTCAGATATGCATCGTCTGATCATCTGATCTGCGCCGATTTTAAACAAATCTGGATCGTCCCAAATGTACTGTTTAGCCTGGGACATCAACTGTTTCTTCTTTCTCCTCGGCTAATGCTCTGGTAAATCACCTGCAACTTTAAAATTAACAATATGAGCAAACCAGGGATATAGTGAAACTGCCAGAATATGCTCATCCGGGAAGGACTAGTTAATGGGCCCATCTGTGTTCCCATTTTCCGCCATAATTCGGGACAAGTGATCTGCAACAACATTTTCACTCCCTTTCTTGTCCCGAATCTCTAAATCAAATTCTTGCAACAGCAAAACCCATCTGATAAGCCTCGGTTTTGCATCCTTTTTATCCATGAGTTACCTGACAGGAGAATGGTCAGAATATATAATAACTTTACTACCCCAAATATAAGATCGGAATTTATCTAGAGCATATACTACTGCTAGTAACTCCTTCTCGGTTGTGGTATAATTTAATTGAGCATCCGAGAGGGTTTTACTTGCATAGTATATAGCAACGGGTTTCTTGTCAACTCGTTGACCCAAAATAGTCCCGACTGCATAATCACTTGCATCACACATTATTTCATAAGGTAAACTCCAGTCGAGTGATTGCAAGATCGGGGCTTCAACTAATTTCAATTTTAAAAAGTCAAAAGCCTTAGCACATTCATCATTAAAGTCAAACGGGGCATCCTTAAGCAATAAATTACATAAGGGTTTGGTAATGTCACTAAAACCCTTGATAAACCGTCTATAAAACCCGGCATGCCCCAGAAATGATCTAATGCCTTTGACATTGGTGGGATGAGGTAAAGTGGAAATGACTTGGACCTTAGCTTGGTCCACCTCAATCCCATGACTCGAAACAACATGGCCCAATACAATTCCCTCTTGGACCATGAAATGGCTCTTTTCCCAACTAAGAACCAAGTTCGTTTCGACACATCTTTTTAAAACTCTTTCGAGTTGGTTTAAACATGACTCGAAAGATGTGCCGAAAATCAAAAAATCATCCATGAAAATTTCCAAAGACTCCCCCACCATATCTGAAAAGATACTCATCATGCACCTCTGAAAGGTGGCGGGGGCGTTACATAACCCCAATGGCATTCGCCTAAACGCGAATGTACCGTACGGGCACGTAAACGTAGTCTTTTCCTAATCTTCAGGATGAATAGCTATCTGGTTATACCCGTCTAAAAAGCAATAAAATTTTTGACCAGATAGCTTTTCGACAATTTGATCGATAAATGGAAGCTGAAAATGATCTTTTGATGTTGTCGCTTTCAGTTTACGATAATCAATACAAATGCGCCACCCGGTTACCGGCCGGGTGGCGACCTCGTTACCTGAGTCATCCTTGACGACTTGGATGCCCGCCTTTTTCGGTACTGTCTGTGTCGGGCTCACCCACGTGCTGCCTGATATGGCAAAGATAATGCCCGCATCTAACCATTTCAGCACTTCCTTCTTCACCACTTCCCTCATATTCGGGTTCAACCTTCGCTGAGCATAGTGCGCGGGTTTGACAGTCGGATCTGTTAAGATTTTGTGCATCACGATTGAGGGACTGATTCCCTTCAAATCTGCTATCGTCCACCCGATTGCTTCTTTATTCGCAACCAGCACCGCCATCAAAGCATTTTCCTGTTTAACATATAAATTAGAAGCTATAATAACAGGCAATGTATTATTCTTACCAAGAAAATCATATTTTAAATGCTTTGGGAGCTCTTTCAGCTCGACTTTCGGTGCTTCCAGCATTGATGGTTTCAACCCGGTATCAATCTTCTCGGGAAGCGGTTCCACCTGAACTGACCATGGTGGACGGTCTCCTCGCACAGCTGCGATCTCCATTTGTTTTTCTTCCTCTTCCAGCAACTTGTCTGTTTCCACCTGTAACCTGTCAAACAAAAAACACGTCTCCGCTGTGCCATCCGAACTGACGACAGAGTCGTATAGCGGGATGCACTCGTCAATGACATCGGCTAGGAAGCACTCGTCATCGACCGGAGAATATTTCCACGTGTGAAAACATTAATTCTCAGCTTACAGTTACCGAATGCCATGCCAACGGTACCATTTCTACAATTAATGTTGGCATTTTCGGTAGCCAAAAATGGTCTACCGAGGATAACCGTGGGTTGTTTGGTCCTTTCACCTGAAACATAATCGAGAACCAAAAAGTCAACTGGAAAGTAAAAGTCTTCCACCTTGACGATAACGTCAGTCAATATTCCTCGGGGCAGTTTCGGTGTCTGGTAAGCCAGGACAACCGTGGTGGCAGCTGCGTGAAGCGGTCCAAAGTCATACTGATCGTATAGACTTCCCAGGAGAATACTAATGCTAGCTCCAAGATCAAGAAGCGCCCGAGTCATTTTAAAATCGCCCACTTGAATGGGTGTAATGGGCGTTCCCGGATCTTGTAGCTTGGGTGGAAGAGCACCCGAAAGAATTGCACTCACATTATCGGTAAAATAAATATGTTTAGGAATCTTATGACTCCTTTTCTGTGTGCACAATTCTTTTAAATACTTAGCATAGGCGGGAATTTGTTTAATGGCATCTAAAAGAGGAATGTTAATTTTAACTTGTTTAAAAGTTTCCCACATTTCTTCTTGTTGCGGGCCTCGTTTTGATGCCATCTTCGCTTTCGATGGCGCCAACAAAGCATCGGGATATGGAACGTTTTTCACCTTTTCCTTATCCTTAGAGTTGTTGGTGTCATCCTTCGGAACCGATTTATTATTTTTAGTTTCACTTTTATTAGATTCATTTAATTTAATCGGTTCCGGCTCGTCATCACTGACGAGATTTTCATCAATCTCTTCCACCACCCCCATCAACCAATGGTGGTGGACTTCCAACCTTATTATCATATTTCTTAGCACTACGTAAAATACTTACCTGATTTACGTTCTTTTTCGAACTGGAACTGTAGTGGTTCGGGTTTACTGTGGTGTCGCTCGGGAGTTGGCTCGTGTTCTTCTGTAACTTTGCCACATCTGAAGCGAGCTGACCGATCTACTTCATCATTGCCTCTGACGACTTATCCCGTAACTCGAACTGTTGCTTCGTTACGGCTTTGTGATCGGTCATGACTTTCAACAACGCATCCAAATTCGAGTGCACCGACTCATCAGAATTTCCCGAGGACCCTTTCTGTTGATCCTGATTACCCAAAGAATTTCCGCCCCGGTTACCGTCTCTGTTATACCCCCGATTCTGATTAATCGAACCCTGCTGATAACCGATCTGGCGGTAGTTACACTGCGATCTGTTCTGGCTCGATCCCTGAAAGTTCAGGTTCAACTGAGAAGACGCATTCCCGTAACGAAAGTTCGGGTGATTCCTCAGGCCCGGGTGATATGTGTTCGAGTTGAACCCTTGGCCTTTTGAATCCCCGTAAGTATAATTAACTTCCTCGGTGTCATCCTCCACATCATCATAATACTCGGGACAACTTTCTGCCTTATGCACGATTTCACCACAATCTTCACAAACCGGGAATTTAACACCAACTTTCCCGACTTCTTTCTTCTTACCCTTTCTATACCCAGCCAGTTCACATTCTAACTCAGCAATTCTTTCAGATTCACTCGTGACTGACTTAACTGACCTGGAGGAATTACCACGTCTTCGTATTTCAGCTGCTGCTTCTGCCTTGGAATCTTCACACATGATTTCCAAAAAATCCCAATCATCTTCCTCAGGCTGATTCAGCAACAGACCATTACACGAGGCCTTAATATGCTTTCGGTCCTCGTATGTCAACCCATCAACAAAGCACTTTACCAGTTCCCACAGTTCGATCTGGTGGTGTGGGCATTTCCTGATCATGTCTATATACCTGGTAAAGGCTTCGTGAAATAACTCACCAGGTAACTGTGAAAAGTGACGAATGTCGGAACGGGCCTCGGTAGTCTTAGACTGTGAATAAAACTCATTAGAAAAACTTGTTGCATCTCGGCCCAGTTTCTGATACTGTGCATCGGTAGGGAGTTAAACCAAAGTTTCGCTTTGTCTTTTAGGGAAAATTGAAATAACCGCAACCGGACTTCATCTTGATCAAACGTACCGTCACCAATAGACCCGCAGATAGCCGAAAAATCAATTAAGTGTGAATACGGGTCTTCCGAAGACATCCCGTTGAAGTGAGAAACGATGTTGATGTAGGATGGCCGGGACTTGAAAGTTTGTTGTCCCTGCACTTGTTCCTGTGAAACCAACAGGGATGCTCCGTCTGAGATAGCCGGTCTGAACCGACTGTTAACACCATGAGCCGGGGCTATGTAATTTCTCCTAAGCCCCCCGGGGTTTCCCATACCACCCCGGTTAACCGGAATACCACGAACTCTTTCGGCCCGTTCCGCCCGATTCACCCTTTCTCGACCCCTTCCGTTTCTGTCAACTGGTTCAGCCCGTCTTCGATTAACCGGATCTCCTACCACTTCATCCCGATTACCGTAACCCACATCTTCCTGCTCAAAACCTTCATTTTCGGGCTCAAATGCCCGATTATTTCTAACCATCTGTCTACCTCATTATCAACTCCAAACCCTCGTTTCTATTATTATTTTCCCATTCATCTTCCTCCTCTGTCGGAACACTCTGTTGAAAATCATCGATATTTATCCGAACTCGACGGTTGGGGTTATTATTTGGAGTGGATGGTCCGGCTCGGTCAAAGTTGAGGTTTAGGTTTCGTCTTGAATTTTGGTTTCGGGTTCTGGAAGCACGAGCTGAGTGATTTTGGTCATTTTGGTTATTGAAATTTAGTGGGTCGGGTATGTTGTCTGGGTGAAATGCGTTATTTTGTGGGAGTAGGTCTTGGTTTTGGTTACTGTTCTGGTTCTGGTTTTCGTGTTGGTTCTGGTTTTGGTTCTGGTTCTGGTTCTGGTCTTCCATCTCTGAATTTATGTAAGGCCCCGTTACCGGTAGCCCTACTTTCGTGTTGGATTTAATCATAAACACAGTTCTAAATATCAGAGTTAATTAAAACTTTCGCGGAATATAAAAGCTTTCATAAAACATTTCATAACAAAACACGTCTTGTCTTAAAACATCATTTTGTCTTTCAAAATAAACGAAACATTAAACTTAAACGTCTTGAGTCTTCCGATGCCAGCCTCTTATTCAGTGCCACGTGTCTCCTCAAGCGAGCTGCCTCATCCTACTCACCTGCGTGCATACTAAAAGTCAACTACGCTGAGTGAGTTCTAGTTAATCATACACTATACAATACACATAAACTTATATTCTTTCATTCATACTTTCATACTTTCATACTTTCTTTTGTATTAACTTACTTTCATATCTTACGTTATAAAGAGCATTACGCCCTACATTCCTCGAGTATTATTAAGGCTCGGTACCCTCCTTCCTCGAGTATTATTAGGGCTCGGTACCCTCCTTCCTCGAGTATTATTAGGGCTCGGTACCCTCTTTCCTCGAGTATTATTAGGGCTCGGTACCCTCTTTCCTCGAATATTAGTAGGGTTCGGTTCCCTAGTTCTCGAATATTAGTAGGGTTCGATTCCCTCTTCGTTGCCATACAACCATACATCATACCTCGAGTATTATTAGGGATCGGTACCCTTTTCGTAACCATACAACCATACATCATACCTCGAGTATTATTAGGGCCCGGTACCCTCTTCGTAACCATACAACCATCCTTTCCTTCTTTTATTAACTTTATCACATTCATACACATAAGCATACATTTCCTACTTACCTTATACTTAGCGTTACAACCTGACAGTACGTGCAATATCCGAAGATCATTCACGTACCATCAAGCCATCATTCATACATATCACATCATTCACATAAGGCATACACTTATCTCTTAGGATAAGCGTATTAACAAACATATCGAGTATGCACACAGCCCCGAAAACATAACACATAAATGGGGCTAGAAACTCACCTGAATCCTGTTACGCTCTCCGTTAATAGTTATTCCCTTCTTGAGCTGTGCACGGCTAACTGTATAATATTTACAGGTATCAATTAACTACTACTACTACTCATGTTGTATTTCTATCTTTATATGACCCACAACCAACGGGGGTCCGGGGGCAGCGCCCCTGGCAGCGGGGTCTAGGGCCGGCAGCCCCTAGCAGGGTCCAAGGGGCAGAGCCCCTGGCTGGGGTCGAGCTTAGCTTTAGGCGAAGTTATCAGTTAGGCGAACTTGGTCGTAGGCGAAGTTATCAATTAGGCGAACTTGGCCTTAGGCGAAGTTATCAATTAGGCGAACTTGGCCTTATGCGAAGTTATCAATTAGGCGAACTTGGCCTTAGGCGAAGTTACCAGTTAGGCGAACTTGGCCGTAGGCGAAGTTAAGCTTTGAAGGCGAAGTTAAGCTTTTGCAGGCGAAGTTATCAGTTTGCAGGCGAAGTTGCCCAGTTCAGCTACGGGTTTGGTTTTTATCAAGCATTTTGGCGATTTTAATACCCTTGTTATGGTTCGACATCACCCACTAACGTTCCCTAATCATTTTTGGTCGTATATATATCCCGTATATACTATAAAGCTTGGATCTTTAAGCTTAAGGACATTCAAAAGGCTAAACGTTTAATAAAACGTAAACTTTAAAGGTCAAGAACATACCTTTTATACGTTCGGTGTGGTCGTGGTTTGCTTGGTTATCTCGTATATAGAAGATCTAATAATGGTTGGCTCGATTTTGGTCTTGGACGTCTCTCTCTCTCTCGGCCGAAATATGGTGTGTGTGTGTTTGGAGTGTGTTAGAGAATAAGATGGAAATGAAATGAGGGTTTAGGGTTTTAGCTTGGTTTAGGGGATATTTATATCCCTTAAAGCCCATGGACCTAAGGCCCATTCTCATTTAACCCATCTCAATTAATCTAAGTCCATGATCCGTTCTTTACTCGATATTAATTAATTAATAACGCGAAATCACTAAACGTAACTTTCTTTATTCAACATTATAAATTTTAGGATGTTACAATTTATGTTCTACACTCGGTTCTGCCGAGCTAACCTCTCAATTTCGGGCTCGTAACCTAACGGAGACTGTCGGCCCGAATGGCTGGTGCGCATAAACCTGTAATCTTCACTCTAACACAACCCGCATAAAATACAGATAAATAAAATAAAAACCATATATAAAATTAAAAATTACTAAACTAAACTAAAATAAACAAAGAAATCAAATAACACGAAAAACACTAAGCGCACTAACTCCCCAGCAACGGCGTCATTTTGATGACCATCGTTTGAGTCAATCAAAAACCTAATTATTCTAAATAGTTAGAGCAAGTAGGATATCATATCACAAGGAGTATGTGGTCGATGTACTCGTGTAACAGATTTAATATTATGAAGTGACTAATTTTTAGTGCTGATCACACAAGCAATTTTTAGTAAATTCAGAGAACTAAGCAATGAACAAGTAAACGAATTTCAAACAGTTAACAAAGCAAATCACACCCGGGAATTCAAGTAAGCACTTATGTGTTTTTTTAACTTAGGACCCTGCTGAGAACGGGCCCTAAACACGCAACTAAGCCTTGTATCTTCTCCTAGACGATCCTAACTATTGTCTAGTTTTGGTTGTTTATTAGATTACATTTGTTTGCTATTAGGCTAGGCATGCTAGGGTAGCGCCCTAGCCATCTCGGCATGCCGGTGTCGGTTAAACCATTTCACATCCCTTTGTGTAGGACGCCAAAAGTAAAAGAGCCTTCTTGTGTGCTTTGTAATTAACGGGCACCAGGGCAATGAAAGTTGGTCATGGAGTATCTGAACAAATCAAATTAATCACTCACAATTTAATATATATATATATATATATATATATAAATTAAATAATTATTGTGTTTTTAGTTAAACCATTACGTGTTTTTAATGAAAAAAGTTATTTAGTGTCCCTTTCCATGCGTGAAGGTGGTTATAAGAATAAGTTTTACATATTTTTAGTTACTTTCCTACACTCTGACTAATGATTTTATAATTATTCGATGCTTAGACTATAAGGTGTACATGTCATTTTGCCTCTCATTTTATTGTGTCATATCAGCGCCACATCATACGTCACTCTACTCCACTATTTTCAACAATATCATGGAAATGGTTACCATTTCACCACTTCCCCCTCTCTCTAAATAAAATAATAATATTAATATAAGTAAAGTTAATTTAATATCTTAAATAAAAATATTAAATTTTGTGTACAAACGTAAAATAAAAAAAATAATTTTCGAGTACTCATCGTTGTCGAGTAGTCAAAAACGTAAATATTTTGCTAAGCTTGCCGGTTCAAGCATGCGGCAAAGTCGTTTACGAGACAAAAAAAAGTTTTTTTTTCAAAAAAATCATTTTTGTTAAAATTTATACCGGGATGTTTATAAAATTTTTTGTATAAACCTATGTATTTAGTTTTTTTTTAAATTAACAAAAACAAATTATTAACTAAAAAGTATTTTACCTACTTAAATATATATGAAGTTTTTTTAATTATTATTAAAATATTAAATTACACGTTAGGTTAAAAAAATGTCCACATTCTTCTCCTCTACAACTCCACCCCCATGAGACATATGCAACTCCCAAATTCTTCTCACCACCATCTTCAATTTGGATCATCTTGTGATTATTCAACACCCCATTTAAAAGAGAGAAAGATGTTGAAGTTGGGCGGCACTCTCCTCGGCGAAATTTCCACAACGCTTTTACCGATTTGTGAAGTTGGGCTGCACCAACAACACCGGGGCGGTGTTTGCCGACGGAATCGCCCGCCACCTCAACAATTCAGCGACATAACGGTAGCCACACCATATAGCCTTATTGTTTGTTTGATCAATAATATTTGTTAAATTTAGGTTGTTGCATTTCAAATAAAAAGATAATATTTATAAATAAACTAATCAAATTGTTATATTTATTTTAACTAATTTAACTATCTTTTATAAATACTTTTATATCCCAATATTTTGGTGGACTAACTATAAAAAAATTAGCCTGATATTTATATCTATATCTATATCTATATTACATTATAATACATATAGGCGTCTCTTCATCTCCTATCTTTTCTCTCTCTAAGACGCCGTAGAATTTATTAGGGATCACCACCGACGACTTCAAACTTCAATTTCAGGCGACCATCCATTCACTCCGGCCTCCAATTATTGCAATCCATCCTCAGTTTATCTCCGCTTGCTACCTTCAATTGCAATTAATATTCCATCAATTAAAATAAACCACCATTATAGTACCTAATCAAATCTTTCAGACGGTTGGACTATTATCATTGAAGACGAAATCGAATGGAATTCCACCATCGCTCTCTCAAATGCTGTCATCGATCTTGTTATTTTGTTTCAATCTTATTTTTATGGTTTATATATTCTCTTTAGGATAACAATTTAGGGTTTCTTTCAGATCAAGCTTATTCTTACGACACAAGATATGGAGCACAATAGGTAAAATTGAACCCCAACCTGCTACCACGTTGATCTTTTTTTGAGTCCAAAAATGAATTGTCCAGTTTTAGAGAGGGTATCATGAACTGAACCTTTCTTTTTACACTAGAAATTTACAAACATTATTTCATATGACTATCAACTAATGCGACTTTTTTTTTGAGTTTAGATGTTCATATTGGAATCAAGATTCGGGGATTATGATGATACTACAGAGGATGGTTTTAGAAGTATCACATTCTTTGTTACTTCAAGGTTTTGGGTTAAATAATAATAATAATAATAATAATAATAATAATAATAATAATAATAATCAATTCTTTATAACTTATAATGTTTTATTTTGGTGTGTATACGAACCAACCAATCTGTTTCTAATATGTAGGTCTGGTGTTTTGGTTATTAGACTACAAAAGTACTGGTTAAAGAGTATGAGTTTGAGCAGAAGATGGCTAATGTAGAATCACAATTGTTGCAGCTTGATGAACAGAAGATGGTTAATGTAAAGTTGCACCGGGTATGTGGATACTGTAGTAATTGAGATTATGTAAAAGAATTTTGATAAATAATTGAAATGATTGGTATAAGCTTCCTAATTTTAACATATTATACTTGCGTAGGTTATAACAAGAATCAACTTTGGTAGTGTGAGGATCGCTGGGCTTTGCTGGTGTAACTTTGTTAGAGGCCACTTGCATCCAGTGAGGTTTTATTATTATTATTATTATTATTATTATTATTCAAATTTTAGATCACACGTATGCATGTTGGTTTGGTTCATATATTTAGTATTGCGCTGTTTGGTTCAAAGTTGGGGTCTTTACCCAAATCGTAACTATAATCGACTTTCGGTTAACCTAACAACCATGACCCTTTGGTTTCGTTTAAGTCAGTTTCAGTTATTCAGTTTTGCATACCGGTTCAGTTCAATATTCGGTTTTTCTCGGTTTGGTTCATGTCGAAACATGTTGCTTTTAAAAGGTTTCGGTTTAGTTATGGTCACAACGGGCCCCTTTGAAAGGGTATCAGCTTGGTTCGCGCGCAGAGAGCCTGCGCGTTGCACCTACTACAACAATGTTTGGTTGTTTCATATGTGCAGAACTGTTAGCAGACATTCATTAGTGTTCCAATTGAGCCGTTTTTCGTGGGCCCGATTACCTAAGAAAAGGGTAAAGTTGTCATTTTAAATAAATTAACAAAACTGTTAACAGAAATTCATTTTATAAAACTATTTCTTGGTTGGATTTTTGTTTCAAAGCCATTGAATTCAATTTAAAAGCATCAAATCTATATTTCTTGCTTCATCATATACGGGTTGATTATTGTGACATTCGTCAAATTTGAGTCTCGTTCTATATTCATTTTTTTTGTAACATGCTGATTTCTTTCGCGTTAATTTTAAATAAGTTATACTTAGTAATTGTGGTTAAACTTGTAAATTCGAATCGGAATTCATCAACTCATTGATAATATAACTCTAGCGTGTGCGAGGTTTGTCAAAATAAAGTTATTTATAGTTTATAAGCTCGGTTAAATAAACTCTAGGGGCTAAAGTGGATTTCCTTAAACCTATTCAAGATTTAAACCATTTATAACTAAATACCAAACTTGAGGGGCCAAAAGCGTAACATTTATACCCACCTATAAAAAGAACAAACCCTAACCCTATTTCTTAATCATCCCAGCCGCCACCCTTAACCTCCAGCCGATTTCCGGCCGCCGCAGCGATTCCGGCCAACCCCACCTGCCGGACACCACCTCCAAAACCACCACTCGCCACCTCCGGCAACGCCATCTCCGGCCACCGCATACCTCTCCTCGTTTCCGATACACCACCACCGAGCACCACCCACCTCCGACTCCGACGCCACCACACACTTGCCCTCTCTTGGTTCCCCGGAAAACCCCGCACCCAAACCCCCTTCCTTTCATTTCGGTTTCGTTTTTCCGGCGACCGGAAATCCGGCCGCCGGCACCGCAACTCTCCCTCTCTCTTTCTCTTCGTTCTCTCTCCCTCTCTATCTCTAACTCTCAGTCGCTCTCTCTCAAGTTCGTTTTTTTTTTGAAATCAACTCCGGCGACCTCGTGCTCATATAATAGGTAAATATGATTTGGGTTTTGATATTGTTAGTTTTTTTTTTTCATATATAGTTGTTTTGATTTGGGAAAAGATAAACGATCGGTAATGGATATAATAAGTTCTTGGGTTTAATTATTTTGGTTCGGTTTGGTTGGTGCGTTTATTAAATTAGAGGTCTCAGATTCGGGTCATCCTAGATCGGTTTTTGGTATTGTTTATTGTTATACTTAATAAATTTATTATTACTATTAGTATTAACATAAATACGTAAAGATTATTATTATTATTATTATTATTATTATTATCAACTAGATTATTATTATTATTATTATTATTATTATTATTATTATTATTCTTTAACTATTATTATTATCATTATTATTATAAATATTAAAGTTGTTATTAATATTATTAAATATCTTATTATTATTATCTTCATATTATTACCATTTATTATTAGCAATAATATTATTATATTTATTTAGTGAACTCATTTAAAAATCGAACCTACATCACGTATAATATCATTATATACTATCAATATTATTTTTTATTATTATTATTTTTATCAACAACATTTTAATTAATATTAAGATCGTTATTCTTAAACTAATATTATTAGTATTATACTAAATTAGTATTATTAATAATAATTATTGTTATTATTATTATTATTATCATTATTATCTTATATATCTATATATATATATATATTAATAACATGTTCTAAAACTATTATTATCATTACTATCATTATCATTAATAATATTATTATAAACTTGATTATCAATTCATTTTTTTTATAAAACCGAACCATTGATTAAAAACCCGTCTTGTTTTTTTTTAATATTAGTTTAGCTAATTAAAAGCCTCAATAAAATAATATTATTTTTATTTTAATTATCAATTAAGTGTGAGTCCTTAATCATTAACAAATTAACCGGTAATCCGATTTATAACCAAACCTCGTCGGTCATTGTTTCCAATATAGTTTCATTATGGTTTCAAGTTCATTAATATATATTACATTATTTATTTTAGCTAAGGTGTTTATCGTTTCAAGTCGGATCTTTTTCGTTTGTCGTTCGAGCTTCATTTATTTATCTATTTATTTATCGGTTCATCAATCGAGGTGAGTACTTTCATACCCCTTTTTCCATCTTTCGTTTTGGGGTGACATTTCATACTTATCAAACTAAATGCTTTAATTACTTGCATCTTAAACCCACAAACGTGATTGTATACCTTACTTGAATAATTGCTCGATTTGGTGTTGTATGCTTATTTGGCTATGTGTTTACAGCTTTTGGATGGTGAATCTATAAATCCTATACCATTTGGCAATGGTAAGGTGTCGTTAACGTATGCTATTAACGATAACTATAAATCCTAGACTACTCGGCATCCCCTTGTAGCTAGGTGGTGCTAATGTAAGCTTATTAGCAACTGTCATAAAATCCTAGACTAATTGCCAATAGCTAGGCGTTGCTAACTTGTTTAGCGATAACTATTTATTCCAATTTATAGCTCTTATTTATTGTTTTGTATACAAGTTTTGTGGATTTTCATACTATACACTTATATGCTCAAACTTATGAATTGCTCACCAACTTTTGTGTTGACAAACTTTATTTTATGAAATGTTACAGGTTTGACTTTTGTTGACTCGAGTGCTTGACGGAAAACGTTACCAAGACCTTTAGGATATTAGCAAAACGAACAATATAGTTATTACTTGTATTCAGTTTGTTTGTGTAGACGAGAAGTGTTGTTTATTGATTTGTTGAAATAAAATGAGTTAAATGAATATTGTCACTTTAAATAGTGTCTTGTGTATTTGTCCAATCATGTTGCACCCCGGCATGTTCCGCCTTTGGTCGGGGTGTGAATTATAATTTAAGTTTTTCATATTGAGGATTTGAAAAAGAAAACAACAAGTGTTAAGGCTCGAAAACTTAAAATAAAAAATCAAACGATGATGATGGGTCGGTTGTATTTGTATGTACATTCGTCATGTTAAGGTCAAGCTATTTAAAGTTACATTTAACCTGTTTACAGCTTGATTATGACCCACCGACTTGTTTGCGATGTTTTGATAAGTTATATGGGTCACGTTCGGGTTAAAAGAGTTGATGGTTTTGACACGAATAAATATATGGGTCGTGTTCACCCACTAACACAACACGATCATGACCTTAGTGTTTTACCGCCTCCTTAAATTTCTAAATAAAACTTTATCATTTTCTTCCTTAATTATGCGGTTATGTTTTCCTACTTGTTTCAGAGCCATTCAAATTTGTTCGATTAGTTTGCTGGAATAAATCAAGCGAATTTGGTTAATAACATTATAACAATGGTAATTTATTGCTCTGTATGTTTGTTCATGTGTGTGTCTGTGCTTCTTTTTTTTTATAACAATAGTGAAGCAGTGGAGGTTTGTGCTTTTTTTTTTTTTAACTTTTCATTCAAGCTAATCATGTGATTCAATCTCTTTTGCAGCCTATGGTGACTGATTTGGAAAAAAATTATATCATTAGTGTATGTCCCCTGCCCTTTTCTTTCTCCCACTCTCCCTTCGTTTCTTTCTTGAGTCTATGAGTCGAATGTATAATTTCCTAAATGCTTATTTATGCACTAGTAGCAAAAACACATTTAGATTTAATAAACCTTTACTCTCATTGTTTTAGTTCCATATTTGTTGTTTATTTAGTTTGTACCTTATCTATTATGACCAAGCTTGCAAAATGTGCTCATCCATGTTACATATTCACCCAACTTTGGTTAGAAATAAAACTCTTCATTGATTTTTTTTTGCTTCAGACCCTATCGTGAAGTCCATCTCGTTTAATATAGATGAATAAGAATTTTGGAAGCAAAGAAAAAAGTTGGTTCCTGGTGACTTGTTCGTCAAGGTTGGGCTTCTGTGGTCAAAGTTGGTTAAAGTTTGATTGCTATTTCGTGTTTAAATTGGAAATAAAGAATAAACTGCATATTAGAATTACTTATTTCTCAAGTGGCTCGTTTTGACCCGAACCAGGTTTTTTTTATAAGGTTGACCATTTTAACATGAACTCCTTTTCGCTCAAATTCGTTACCGAACCCAGTCCGATTGGATCACATTTTGACCAGAAGCCGTTTTGTAGTCAAGGTTCGACTTTTTGTGGGTCAAAGTCGGTCCAATTTGTTATTTTGTACTTAAGTTGGAAAAAAGAAGTGCAAAATTATCAAATTGACTTTGCACTCAAATTCCAACTTCGCTATATTTACTATCAACTCGAGCGAGAAACACTAGATTGGTTTTTTTAACACCGTGGAAATTTCGTACCTAATGACCTTTTGAAAGTTTATGGGCCAACGGCAAAGAAACTGAGTATTCTGAAACGTTTCAAGAAATCATTTGAGGTGTTGGCGATTAAATTTTGTTCATTTTATGCAAAAGTTGTATCATTTTAGGAGTGATCAGTTTAACCTGTTTGTTGTTTTATGCAGTATCTATTTATGGAGGCACCTCAAGTGAATGAGGCAGAATGATGATTTAAGATTGTGTTTTTTTTTCCTGTCATTGGATACTAAATGGCATTTTATGAAGTTTAGAGGATGTAACATGTAATTAATGTGTTAGTTTCAAAATCAATTAACATTGTAATACTTGTAATATTGTATGTTAACGGAGTTCACTTTGTCTCTGGTATGAATTTGCATATTATATATAAATATATAGCAAATCGAATCATCAAATTATTAATGCGACAGATTGCATATTTGCATACATTTTGACCAGGTAAAGTCAAATTGCATGTCAGGTTTGACAAATTATCTTTTGTACCATAAACTATGTCGAATATTAATTTTGTAGTCGCTTATTCCCGGTACCATAACAAACTGTCCTGCTACCAACCAAACTCCCGTTACGTTCCCGCCACAACGCGCGGGCTGTTTATAAAGATGGGTCAAGTTATTATACAAAGATGAATAAAAATGAGAAGTACGAGAAGAATTTATAGTTACAAAAAAAACTTTAAAAAAATCATAACTCAAAATTTAATAAAAAACGAAAAAAGTAAAAACACACAAATGTTTCCACCATCTTTCTCGATAAAAAAACAATGGTTAGTGAAAAAGATTATTGTGTCTTTTTGCTTATCATTGTGTTTTTATGTTTATTTTCGTCATTGACTGTGTTTATTTTCTTTGACATTGTGTCATTTTTTTTTATATTGTGTTATATTACTTAACATTGTGCTATATTTTGTACGGAGTTGTACTAAATTGTGCGATCTATTGTGCCTTTTTTTAGTTATAATTGTTTATTTTGTTCATTTTCGTCATTTTGTCTTTGATCTCGGGATTGTGTCTTTTCATAAATTTTTTTTTTTTTTTTTAACAGTAATGATGACGGAAACATTTTAGTTTTTTAAATTTTTTATTTTTTATTTATATATTGAGTTATGATTTTTTTATTATTTTTTTGAATTTAATTTTAAGGGTTTTTTATATGGTCATAAATTGTTCAGTTTTGTCTTCTTTATATTTTAGTTTTACCCTTAAAAATAGTACGCTAAACATACTTCCATCTAAGGCTGAGAAACATTAAGGTCAGTCCAAACCAAGACTGATTTGAACCGACCAGAATCAATAGTAAGTGGTTTGATTTTTTCTATTTCTTTAACTATAACTATTTTACAAGTTAAAGTCAAATATTTTATGACTTGTGAAATTTTGATACATGAGTTTTAATACAAACTCCTGAATCAAATATATATAAACACTTATTTTAAATGGTTCTAAATCGGTCTGGCGAATGAACTGCCTGATAAAGTGATAATAGCATATGCACTTAAACAAAGTGTTGTAAAAATCATTAGTCGCAAGTCGGACGGTAGAGTGGGGACTAACGATTAATCGAGATTAATCAGACCGGACTTTAATGATTTTCAGTTTTATACACACACACATTATTATAAGTAATTTTTAGTTTTATACACACATAAACATACTTTGGCTGTAAATTTCGCTAGTAACCGCTAATTTTTACTGGAATCTCATCATAAACAGTTGATTTTGGCCGGGAACTTGCCGAAAACTACCTATTTTGGCCAAAAACTCATATAAAAAGCCCATTATGTCCGATGAATCCTGATTTTAGCCAGATTCGACCAATTAGCCCAAAATTATTCATTGAAATGAGACCTAGCAATTAATCGGTGATTAATTGACACATAATCGGGATATCTGCAACACTCGTAGAGACCATCGAGTCTTTGGTATAAAAACTCTTGTATCTTCAGTCTCGGTCGGTCTGGTTTTCGACCCACGAGCACCCGAATGTGTTACAATATTCTTTCAAACCAAACGAAAGAAGACAGATGGATGCAAGGAAGAAGACAAATGTATTTTGTAACATTAAAAGGGAATGTCCCCACCAATCCGGGGTGTTACATGAGTTGTTTGAATCTTTTGTGGTTTGAGGGGTTGTCTGAATCTTTGCCACAGAATTTAATCATTTTTTATTTTTCTGTAAAGATTTGAGATCCCCATTTCACCTACCAAATCCCCCACAACATTGCCATCTCCACTTTGGTGGAATGGTAAAGGCTTTGGCCTTTGGGTGAGAGGTCCAGGGTTCGATCCCTGGCAATGGCGGTTTAATGTAAATAGTAGGAGGAAAGCATTAACATTCAAAAAAAAAAAAATCCCCCACAACATTTTGGGTCCACGGGTGTTCTTTAATTCTAACATGATATTATAAAATAGTAACGCATAAATACATTCTAATTTCTAATAGTTTTCTTATTTATTAAAAGTTTCGTTTTTCTTTTTAAAAGCTAACG
Source organism: Bidens hawaiensis (assembly GCF_021521415.1). NCBI lineage: Eukaryota > Viridiplantae > Streptophyta > Magnoliopsida > Asterales > Asteraceae > Bidens > Bidens hawaiensis. Next base: position 72,100 of record NW_027504918.1, read on the forward strand.
AAGTCAAAAACTATGAGCTAGTTTAGCAAACTAAATGGTTAACAAGATATTCATTATTTTATTAGTGAATGGTGACGTGGTTTTTAATTGTAACACATGATGTAATTCATATATTACATTCAAAATCGACTATTTACGCGGCATTGGCCATGCCTAGCAGGCTAGCACCACCGGCTATCATCCCAACTTTCTAAGAAAACGGACTTTCACGGTAAGTCTGGACTGTATTTGAAAACATAACCCAACATCACATACAGTTGCACAACTCAAATAGTACAAAACTCACTTTTAACCACAAACCAGTAAGCTCTCTTTTAATCATGAGAACTTGTTACTTAAAAATTCATGGAAACTCTTAACTCTCATTCCATCATTACCTTTCTAACAAACTAGATCAGGTAACATGCAACTTAAGAGGAGTATGTGGCCTTTAAGATAGTTAAAGGTAGAAAAGTCTGTGTGGAAATAAGATGTATAAACTCTCAACAGCCGGTGTATCTCACACAATAAGTGGTCGTGAACGGGAAGTGTCAAGTAGTGTTGGTCTCTTGACGAATATGAGTTGTCATTGGTGGGTTATAATGATTGAGGACGAGTGATTTTCTATGATGGTAGGTGACACAGCTAGGGCTGTAAACGGGCAACGTCAACCCGAGCAAGTGTGGCTCGAGCTGGACTCATTTACAAATTGTGTTGAGCCGGCTCAGCTAGCTAGCTTAATGGGCTGAAATGTTGAGGTCAAGCTTGACTCACCAGAAGCTCAAGGCGAACTCATGGTTTACCTAGCTAACTTGCTTACTTTTATGAGTTTTTACATATTAATGTATGCCAAAATAAACAAAAATCTTATAAAAAGAGTTTTTATATATTTTACACATATATGTATTTCATACAAGCTATATATATAAAAATATACGTTTGATTTGTATATATAAAACCAAAAACTAGCAAAGACAAATGGCATACATATACTCCTACACTCAAGATTTACAAACATACGTTTGATTGATTTTTTTCGTTTAAATTTAACCTGATATATTCCTTTTACGTGTAACCATATAAAGTAGGGGATATACAAAAAATTAATATATGATTATTTAATATATATATATATATATTATTTATAATTAAAAACCCAATTTTATAGTAAAAAAATAAACGAGTATTGGGTCTCATCAACACATATAACTTTTAAACCGGCTTATAACATCTCATTTATTAGTGAAACAATTTATCATCAAACCATAAACCATAAGTATATATTAACTTTCATACAATAAAAATAATAAAAATTCAAAAAATAAATAAATATTAGAAACAGATAATATAAAACAACCCCCGTAATACGGGGGATAAAAACTAGTCTATATATATATAAGCTACATATATGTATATGTAATTTAACAAGCTATATATATATATATTTTAATTTAGCAAAGATTAGTAACATGCAAAAAGAATGAAAACATAAAAGTTAATAAAATATTGTTTGAAAATGGTTTCACAAATATTTTAGATGACCTAGACTCTTAGCAGTTTGTATTTGACCTCTTTATTTAAATGAGTCAGCTCACGAGTGAGCCATGAGTCTAGGCGGCCTTTGTTTGGGATCGACTCGTGTATAGACCGAGCCGCCCAGACTCAGTTCGACTCATTTACCAAGTAGCCAATTTCAAGCGAGCTAGCTGTGCAAGATGGAACCTTTTTTAAACTAGCCTTGAGCTTTCAAAATACCACGTGACACAACCGGAGGGAAGAGGAGAAGGTGAAGGACACCGGACTGTTTTAGTGTTTACACTATTTTATCGAAGGAAAATTTCAATATTTTTATTTGAAGAAAAATACTCCATTATTTATTGTGTTATCTAGACGGGCCCATATCTGAAAATTCATATGTATGGCCCACCATGTGGCATCTAAAAGCCCCTCTTGTTGTCCAAACATGAATCATTAGAGAGAGAATATGAGTGAACATAAAAAGGCATGTTTAAGGTAAGATTCATAGGTGGCAAATATAGTAACAAATCTAAGTGGAAAATAACATAAAAAATCTGAAATATTCGATTTTAACATATAATAACCAAATTTTTAGTAGCAACATGCATATATTGAATTCCAGACTAATTAAATCGACCACTACGCTTTTACTAGCCATATATCAGCCTCAATACAATTCAATAACTAAAACTATATACCCTAACTTTATTCAACATGTACAAAAAATAAGAATATAAATATACATATGTATTTGTAATCAATATAGGCAAAGGTAATCTGGTTTGGAAAAGTTCACCAACTGGTGCATTATCATTAACGTCGTACACATGTAACTCACTCTTTCATAGAAATAGAATAGATATCAGAAATAAATAAGAAAAAAATATATTAAATAATTGATAAACATTGTAAATGACTATTAGAATGGAAAATTGATTATTTTATAACCTAATTGCCAAAATAATTTCAACCTGGATAGCATAGATTATATAGAATAAAGATTAAAAAGTAGGAAATAATGTAGTTATGATACATCAGCATCATTATTTTTTTTTATTAGTAGAGTAAAATTCCCAAAATAGTCCATTTATAGTTAGTGTTTCCAAGTTTATCCTCCATAATTCGAGTTTCCAATTTTAGCCGTTTGCTATCTCGTCGTCGACGACATGATAGTGAACACCGACGATGCGTTACCGAAACAAATAAGATAACGACACGTGGCCGGAATAGGTCGTCGACGATGCGTTAGTGGATAACGCATCGTTGCGACCCTACGTTAGCAACATAATGCATCGTTGCTACCCTACGTTACGTTAGCAACATAACGCATCGCCGCTACCCTACGTTAGCAACATAACGCATCGTTGCTACCCTACGTTAGGGTAGCAGCGATGCGTTATGTTGCTAAGGTAACGTAGGGCAGCAACGATGCGTTATGTTGATAACGTAGGGTCGCAGCGATGCGTTATCCACTAACGCATCGTCGAAAACCTATTCCGGCCAGATTCCGGCCACGTGTCGTTATCTTATTTGTTTCGGTAACGCATCGTCGATGTTCGCTATCATGTCGTCGGCGACGAGATAGCAAAAGGCTAAAATTGGAAACTTGAATTATGAAGGATAAACTTGGAAACACTAACTATAAATGGGCTATTTTGGGAATTTTCCAAAAAAAAGGCTCAAAACCCGAAACATATGGGAGACCAAGATGGGGATGTTCAAAGACAAGTGAGTATTCGACTAGCTATGGGGTTTGTTTTAATATTTTTTACAAGAACAGGATTATGTGATATCCGACTCGATTATATAAAACCAATAACTTTATACAAAACCAAATAATTTCAACACATAAACCAGAAAATTTTTATTTTCTTTTGTGCGATAATAATTTTGTATGTTCATTATACAAAATAAATAATAAAAATTATTATATATTTAAGACAGAATTACAAATTTTGTAGCCAAATTACGGTTCGTGTCTTTGTTTTAGTTTCTTTGCATGCGGTGTACTTTAAACATTTTTTTCCTACACATTATGTCATTTACGCTAACTGGGTTAGAAAAACTCAGTTAAATACCCTCACGTGAGGCGTATGTGAGGGAATTTTTATCTTTTCGTCTGTACCTGCTGTAACACCCCGGCCTCTCGTACCACCAATATTGTCCGCTCTGCCCACGAAGAGCTCACGGATTTGTTTTTGGTTGCCCGAAACGCGTTGGTGATGTTAAGAGGCAGGACATTACTTATGAACCAAGGATCTCTCTTGTCCACGGCCGATGTGGGATAGCCTAAGAGTGGGACGATGTTGTGTTTGCCAAGGGTGTTACAAACAACCTCCCTTTGGACTCATTGTCCTCGATGAGGCATGTCTCATCATCCCGAACGGCGCAAGAATGGCTTTGATACCACCTGTAACACCCCGGCCTCTCGTACCACCAATATTGTCCGCTCTGCCCACGAAGAGCTCACGGATTTGTTTTTGGTTGCCCAAAACGCGTTGGTGATGTTAAGAGGCAGGACATTACTTATGAATCAAGGATCTCTCTTGTCCACGGTCGATGTGGGATAACCTAAGAGTGGGACGATGTTGTGTTTGCCAAGGGTGTTACACCTGCAAACAAAACCCCTTGAAGTCAAACAAAACCCAACCCACCCCCGTCTCCCCCTTCGTCCTTTCCTCCCTTACCTGCCACCGGGTTCCCTATCCGGCAAGCCACCGCCACCGTCTTCTCCGACGACAAAAACCATCTCCACTCCAACCATAAACCACCACCAACAATACCTAATCTAAGAAACTCTCCCATTCTCTCTCTCTCTCTCTCTCTCTCTCTCTCTCTCTCTATATCTCTCATCTTTCTCTATCTGAAGACAACCACAGTCCAGTCGCCGTCATCACCGGAACACCGCTACGCCTCCACCATCGTTCAATCGCCATCATCACCGTCCATCGGAACAATACTACTCCTCCACCATCGTAATCCTTGCAGATCTGAAAGTCGAAATCGCAGATCGCAGATCTGAAAAATCGCAGATCTGAATCCTACGATAGTGGTCACAGTCGCCGTCACCGACATAAAAATCACTCATGGCTATTGACTTCTCCTTCCCTATAATCACCATCGCCGTCACAGTCGGTTTTCCGACCACCAGTACGGCAGCAGCTACGGTGGCTCCGGCGAGGCTGTGGGCGGTAGACTGGACGGGTGGAGTTGTAGATTTGTGCTTTGTTAGGATTTCCTCCGGCGGCGGTTGTTGTGATTCCGGTGGTGATGGTGGTGGTGGTGGTGAGTCCGGCGGGGGTGTTTAGGGTGGACGGTGAGATTGATGATGGTGATTGAAGGAGGTGGTTATGTTATTATTATTAATAATATGAGTATATGAATTTGTTTTGAAAAGACCAATATGCCCTCAAATGCGTCTCACGTGAGGGTATTTAACTGAGTTTTTCTAACCCAGTTAGTGTAAAGGACATAACGTGTAGGAAAACAATGTTTAAAGTACACCGCCTGCAAAGAAATTAAAAAAATGACATGAACCGTAGTTTGGCTTTTTTAAAGGACAAAATTTGTAATTCTGTCTATATTTAATGATATTATTTATATTTTATATGTTATGAAGTATATATGTAAAGTTATAGTGATATTATTTATTTATGATAACTTATATTTATATGTAATGTTATACTTTAATTTGCAATAGTTGATATATTATTAAAAGATATACAACAATTATAATGGTAAAAATATGTGCACTGAAATTCTAAGTGGATTTTTTTGGTAACAAACTAACGGGTTTACGTAAGATCTGACGGGTAGTTGCACGACAGATTAATACAAGGTGGGTATTGAACCGGATATGGGACACAATTTTAGCACGTGGTATAGACTAGGATTAGCAATACCCAGTCTAAACCCAGCCTATTGTCATCCCTAATTAATAAAGTCGTTAGTACATGTTAAGTGTCCTTCAAAAAAAGTTAATACATGTCAAAGTATAAATAGTAAATATAGTATATATTATAAGGTTATATTTAGCATGATTGCTTGTTCACAAGGCTCGTGATTTAGAGCTGGTTTAAAGCTAATTTAAAACATGTTTTTTCGAAATTGGCTTGTTAGTCGAGCTAGCTTAATTTGTAAACAAGTGAGGCTCAGGTGAAGTTAATCTCGCCTGTTGGCATGCTTATCTGAGTGGTTTAAGTTAAACCCAAAATTTAATGTTATAAACCTAGTTATATTCATAAGCCTACTATAGATAAATACAGTATTGATTTTTTATTAATATTTTCTTACGTTACAATAAATATTAAACTAAATTTGAATGAGTTGGTCGAGAGTTTAACTAATCGAGAACAAGCTCAAATTTCACCTGGTATTCTAGTTGATAATAGCAAAAAAAGCCAAGCTAAGTTAACTCGTTTAACTTTGAATTTGATCCTGGATTAAAGCTAACTTACTTGAGTCATTTTAGAGACCAATTATTTACAACCAAATATCTAATTTATTGTGTATGATTGTATCAATAATTAGGGGTGTGCACGGTTCGGTTATTAGCATTAACCCAACCTAACCGATCGGTTATCGGTTCGGTTAATTTCGGTTAATAACCAGTATCAAATTTGTGCTAAAATTTTGCTTAAAAATTCATGAAATGAATGTTTAAATACATAAAATGAATGCATAACTACATGAAATGAAGGTTTAAATATATGAAATTGAGATATTAATACATGAAATGGGGATATAAATACATAAAAATGATAGTATTAAACTAGTAATGCATATAATACATGAAATAGAAGGAAAAATGCTTGAAAATATTAAAAAATGAAGAGTTCGGTTCGGTTCGGTTAATTCGGTTTTCGGTTATATCGGTTCGGTTTCGACGGTTATCGGTTTAGTTTCGGTTAACGATTCGGTTATTGCTCACCCCTATCAATAATTACTTGTTAATAATTATAATAACAAATGTTTTTGTCGTAAATATAAAACAAATAAAATAATTATTTTAAAATATGTTACACTTGTACTTCTATTCATGTTTAGCATACACCTTTCTACATTGTACCTCTGAAACTGTTTGCAAACGCGAGAGTTGAGTCAAGCATCACCATTTAATCAAGTAAACTTAGGTTCCTTACTTCCATCTTTTCCGTGAAAGACAAAGAATGGTAAAGTTGATTTCACATATCGAAGGGTTTCTTAAAACTTTGATTGTTTATATGGTTTATTTTGCAAATAAATTAGGATTTTCTTGCAGCTTTTAATTGTAACTACAACCTTTTGAGCCTATGAACCAAACCAAAATATTTATAAGATCTAAATTCGGAATGTTCAACATCGAAGAGCATCTAAATTGTTGTAGATTCAAATGTGGCTTATTAGCACATTCGATACACTAGCTTACTGGTGAAACAACGGTGAAGGTTTACAATGATTAGCTTTTTTGCTATTGTATTAGAAGTAATTGAACAAAACAAAAAGATTCACAAACTATTAAAACTTATGCTGATGAAAGGGACTTCTTTAGGGTTATTGAAGTTAAAAGCTTTGTTAATGCTGATAATGACAAACATGGTGATTGGTGAGTTGTATTGTAGATCAAAGTGTTTAATATAGATAAGTGATTCTGACTTATGGAACACTTACTACCGACGAAGAGTTACTAATGATAGTAACTTCGTATTGGTGAAGAACTTTCTAGTGTTAGAGAAAGTTTGTACCGGTTGATGAAGACTCTTAGGAAGTTACTTTGAGAACGCGTACAATCAAAGTAAGATCAAGTTGAAGATTCGATGAGAATGTATGTAGTCTTTGTAATTATTTGTTGAGATTATTTAGAGAATTTTTACAGTATTAGACTAGGAACCAATTTATGAATTAAATATAACACTAACCTATAAAGACCAAAGGGTCTTTACTATTTGCCTTAGCGATAGGTACTGGAGGTGGCAATTTGAATGGGCTGAGTTGGGTTGAGGTGATGGGTCAAGATGGGTTTCGGTCAGGATGAATTTAAAAAAAAATTAAGTTAGGATGGTGAAGAAACACTAAGTGACCCTGGCAGATTAAGGATAATCTTAGGGTTAAGTAGATGTTTCCCACGAGGGTTAGGTCCGACAAAGATGGTTATTCTTCTCAACCTGCAAAACAAACACCGTAAGCTCGTCACTGAGAAGGGGGGGGGGGTTCCTCCTTGTGACCACCCTCCGGCGTGAGAATCAGACTAGATTGCTCTGAATATAAGTGTATATTGAGAGAAATAGCTAGAGAGAAGATGATGATACCGTTCCAAGGTGTTGGAGTATTTATAGCCGAAGGTAGGTTTCCAAGCAGGTACGGCCAGCTGTATATAATATTCCTTTTCCACCAACCATGGGCTATGTTCGTGCCACGATGGGAGTTGGTGGGTAGGCAGCGGCTGATAGTGACATTTTGTACTAGAGCGTGCTCCTCCTCGTACTATTGTCGGTGAGCTGTTACCCTGTGATTGGTTCATGGGTCGCTTTTGTCAGATTTTGTCTATTTGTCCATACCTTGGTAGGTATAGTACAAAAGATCTTCTAGAAGCGTACGGACTGGCTCTTTTGGGCGGGAATATTCCCGCACTGCTCATTCCTTCTTCAGGTGATATTACTGAAGTATTAAGAGTTAAGTGCCTTATGCGTGTAGCCTTACTGTTAGTGCGGGTGGCCTTCCTTCTTTGCTTGTACCTACAACTGCGGGGACAGGCAGGGTACTGTACCAAGAGAGGCTTTCCTGCGGGAACAGCTGGCTTACTGCGTGTATGGTCTTCATCTCTCTGAGCATGGTGGGTCCTGCGGATCCAGTTGGTCTTTGCGCAGATGTACCTCTTCAAGGTAAGTCTTGTGGGTCCAACTGGGCTTTGCGGGGACCTACCTCTTCAGATGGATATAGGTCAGGATGGGTTAAGTTAATATATCTTGACCCATGTAAAGATTAAAATACAAAAGGTTTCAAAAACACCTTAAAAAATTCAAAAAAATATAATTAAAATTAGTAACTTAAAATATAAATAAAAAACAAAAAATGTAAAACAACTAAATTGTTTTCCCCTGTCATCCTAGTTCATATAAAAAAAACGAGAAATATCGGTTTAAAGGTTTAGTTTAGCTCTTAGGTTTCGATCTTTTCAGTTACTCTGTTTTGTTTTGGTCGGTTTTTTCTTTTTCATTTCGATTCAGGTTCGGTTAATACTTTTCGTTTTGGTATATTTTTCGATTTCAGCGTTTTTATTTCGTTTTGGTCGGTTTTTCGGTTTCATTTCGTTTATTTTGTTCCGTTTTGATTCATTTTGTTTCGTTTTGGTCGGCTACGTTTCGGTTTTTTGTTTCGCTTTAGTAAGCTTTTCGGTTGCATTTCGTTATTTTTAGTTTCGGTTTGGTTAGTTTCACGGTTTAATATCGGTTTTTTTGTATCGTTTTGGTCACTTTTCTATTTCGGTTCAGTTTCGTTTCTGTTTTTTTGTTTCGTTTCGGTCGGTTCGGTATTTATAATTCGTTTTGGTCAGCTTTTCGGTTGCATTTCGTTTTTTTGTTTCCTTTTAGTCAGTTTTTCGATTTCAATCAATCAATCAATTATGCCCAGTAAAATCCCACCGACAGCAAAGCTATAAGTAGGGTCTGGGGAGGGTGGGATGTAGGCACACCGTACCTCTATCCAAAGGAATAAAAAGGTGGCTTCCAGAGAGACCCTCGGCTCTAAGTACATGTGTATGAAGCAAAATAAAAGCTAATAATAAAGGAAATAAAGGAAATCAAAGTTTAACCGTTATATAAAAACTACTACTAATTATAATAATATTAATAATAAGATCACAATTTAGCAGCTATATAAAAGCTAATAATAATTATAATAATAATAATATATGTAAGGGAAATACCATTATGGTATGTGACCTAAATAAGTTAAGTCTAAGCCCTAAGGTATTCAATTCTCTCTAAAAATCCTTAACTTTAATTCTACTTCTCCACGAATTCCTATCCTCAACCATGTCCTCGGAGAGGTTTAGGTCTATCAAATCATGCCTAATCCTCTCATCCCAAGTCAATTTCGGTCGTCCTCTACCCCTCCTCCCCTCTATAGTAATGTTTTCTACGGATCTAACAGGATTCGTCGTCTGTCTTCTCTTTACATGTCCAAACCATCTCAATCTCCACTCTCTTATCTTGTCTGCTATGTTCGCCACCCCTAATCTCTCGCGAAACACAACGTTTCTTATTCGGTCTAGCCTTGTGTGCCCACACATCCAACGTAGCATTCTCATTTCTGCTACCTCCAACTTCCGCACTTGTGCCTTCTTGATGGCCCAACATTCTGTTCCATATAGCATTGCAGGTCTAACTGCCACCCTATAGAATTTTCCCTTTAGTTTAGTCGGGAAACTCTTGTCGCACAATATACCTGTGGCTGCTTTCCATCTACACCATCCTACCTGAACTCGGTGGGTCACATCACTGTCTAATTCCCCATCGCCCTGTACAAATGATCCTAAATACTTGAACTTCGTTACCTGCGGGACCACCTGCCCTTCAATTGTGATCTGTGCGTCTTCATTGTCGTTTATCCCACCAAAATCACAGTGGAGGTACTCCGCCTTAGATCGGCTAATCTTTAAACCTTTTGTCTCTAAGGTTGTTCGCCACTCCTCAAGCCTCATGTTTAGATCTTGTTTTTTCTCAGCAAGTAACACAATATCGTCTGCGAACATCATACACCACGGGAGAGTCCCCTGAATCGACTTTGACAACTCATCCAAGACTACTGCAAAAAGAAACGGGCTCAACGCTGACCCCTGGTGAAGACCTACCTCTACAGGAAAGAAATCAGTATCCCCCACTGGCGCACGGACACTTGTTTCACTCCTGGTATACATATCCATAATTATCTCTATGTATTTCCTGGGTACTCTTCTACCCTCCAAGCACTCCCAGAGCACCTGTCGTGGCACACTGTCTTAGGCCTTTTCTAGGTCAATAAACACCATATGTAGATCATGCTTCTTCTCCCTATACTTTTCCATTAATCTTCTTATAAGGTGTATTGCCTCTGTGGTGGAACGCCCCGACATGAAGCCAAATTGGTTGACCGTAACCTGAGTTTCTCGTCTAAGTCTAACCTCAATCACTCTTTCCCATAGCTTCATAGTATGACTTAGTAGTTTGATTCCTCGGTAGTTACCACAACATTGGGCGTCTCCTTTGTTCTTATAGATAGGAACTACAACGCTGCTCCTCCACTGGTCTGGCATCTTACCTGATTTGAGAATACTATTGAACAGAGTAGTTAACCACATGACTCCTTCCTCCCCCAGACACTTCCACACCTCGATGGGTATGTTGTCTGGGCCAACCACCTTAGACCTTCCCATCCTCCTAAGTGCATCCTTCACCTCTTCTCGTGTGATCCGTCGGCAGTAGCAGTTATTCGATTGTTGTCGTTGAAAGTTTGTGTTGTCATGTTATTCTTGCTAAGCTCTCCCATTGTTAAAAAGATTGTGGAAGTAGGTTTGCCATCTTAGCTTGATGTCCTGCTCCTTGACCAGTACATGCCCATCTGTATCCTTTATGAACTTCACCGGTCCTAGATCTTGCCTTCTACGCTCCCTGGCTTTGGCAATCTTAAACATAGCATGGTCCCCCTCTTTTGTTTCTAGACTTTCATACATCCGTTTAAAGGCCGCCTTCTTTGCTTCCGCCACTGCCTTCTTCGCCTCTATCTTGTCCGTTTTGTAGTTGTCCCTCAATTCCACTCACTCCTCCTCATTCGTGCACCTCATTAGCTCCGTAAAACATCCTTGTTTGTCCCTTATCTTGTCTTGCACTGCGTCATTCCACCACCAAGACTCTTTATGCCCACTTGTCTTTCCTGTTGTGACCCCGAGAGTCTCCTTTGCTACTTGGATGATCTTTGTCTCCATAGCTTCCCATATATGAGTTGAGTCCCCATTTAGTCGAGCCCGTGTATGCAGTATGAGTTTATCCTTAAACAGTAGGAGATTTTTGTCCTTCAAATTTCCCCATCGAATTCTCCGTGTACCTTTCTTCTCTCGAACAATCAGCTTATTTCTGAAGGCTATATCTGTCACTAGTATTCGATGTTGAGTCACAACTGCCTCCCCAGGTATGACTTTTCAGTCCTTCCACCAACGTCGGTCTCCTTGCCTCATCAAAAGGTAGTCAATTTGCGTGTCGCGTCCGCCACTGCTAAAAGTGATTAAATGAGAATCTTGTTTCCTAAAATAAGAATTTATAATACCTAGGTCATGTGCCACCGCAAACTCTAGAAGATCTGTTCCGGTCTCATTCCTATCACCAAAACCGAAACCCCCATGTACGGCTTGAAAACCATCGTTAGCCTTACCAATGTGTCCATTAAAATCACCTCCTATGCAAATCCTCTCCCCCTAGGTATGCCCCCTACCACTGCGTCTAGGCAATCCCAAAATTCTCTCTTTTCCTGATCCCCTAGGCCTACATAAGGCGCGTAGGCGGAGACTACTGCCACTACTTCCTCTCCTAGTACTAATTTCAACACCATAATCCTGTCATTATGTCTTATCACCTCCACCACACTAGTGTGTATTTCCTTAGCCACTAGAAATCCCACTCCATTCCTAACTCCATCAGACCCCGAGTACCACAACTTATACCCATTACAGTCAGCCCCTCTATGTCCTTTCCACTTAGTCTCCTGGAGGCATGCTATCTGAACCCTACGTCTTTTAAGCACATCTACCAATTCTAGCAACTTACCATTTAATGTTCCTACATTCCAAGAAGCCAAACGCAATATACGCTCCCTATCTTTAATCTTTCCTACACCCCTCGTTTCAGGACATGGTCTCAAGTAATAGTCATGGTTCCTACGCTCTATGGTTGCAACTAATCACACAAACACAAGCAATAGGACACCAAATCAATAATAATAATAATAATAATAATAATAATAATAATAATAATAATAATAATAATAATAATAATAGTGTGTAGCAATAACAATAATAGTCAAGAGATCTTAAAATGAAAATAAACTCCAAAGATCCGGATCACGTATGTTCTAATGATAATAATAATAATAATACTAATAATAATAATAGTGAGAAAGGAACGAGTATACCGTGAAGATGATGAAGGCAGATACAGCTCAACGGCAGCCAGGTTACAAGAAGCTCACTCTTTTGCTTTGGGACCCCCAACGGCAGCAAAAAATAATAATAACTTTATTCCCGTGGACACGAACACACGGGCTTTCGATTTCATTTCATTTTTTTTTGTTTCGTTTTGGTAGATTCGGTGTTTTTGTTTTGTTTTGGTCAGCTTTTCAGTTGCATTTCACTTTTTATTTCGTTTTGGTCAACTTTTGGTTTTCTTATAGTTTTTTGTTTTGTTTTGGTCGTTTTCTATTTCAGTTAAGTTTCGTTTCGGTTGTTTTGTTTCGTTTTGGTCGATTCGGTGTTTTTGTTTCGTTTTGGTCAGCTTTTCGGTTGCATTTCGTTTTTTTTGTTTCGTTTTGGTCAGTTTTTCAGTTTTATTTCATTTTTTTGTTTCGTTTTTCTATTTCTGTTCAGTTTCGTTTTGTTTGTTTTTTTTTCGTTTTGGTCGATTCAGTGTTTTTGTTTCGTTTTGGTCAGCTTTTCGGTTGCATTTTGTTTTTTTTTTTGTTTTTTTTTGTCAGTTTTTCGGTTTCGTTTTTTATTTCGTTTTGGTCGCTTTTTCTATTTCGGTTCAGTTTCGTTTTTTTTTTGTTTCATTCTGGCCGGTTCGGTGTTTTTGCTTTGTTTTGGTCGTGTTTTTGTGTTTTGTTTGAGTTTTGTTTCACACGTGATAGTTTGGATATTTTGAAATAGATAAATTTTGGATAACTTGGGTATTTTATTTTGACTCATTTTAACCTACAAATGAAACCCACTTGTATACTTTCAACCAATCCCGACCTCATCGAAGAATTTTTTTATCCATCCTGACCCATTTAACTTTTAATCTTTATCCATCTTGATCCAAAACAACCCATTTAGGTTGGGTTTGCCACCCTTAATAGGTACACAAGATTCAAAGTTATTGGCTAAGTTGGCAATTATGTATTTCTTTGTTTTGTTTTTTATTTCTCTTTATCAAATAAACAATTGATTAATTAACATAACTAACACCATTGTTAATCAAACTGTTTTCGCAAAATCAAAGAACATGTGTATCAAACATGAGGACCTCAATGAGAAAAGCTAAAAAAAGAGGGATCCCTTGAGCTAAGGAGAATTCACATATACTTAAACAACATGGCTTTATGTTTGATGTGATTAATTGTTGTGTTGAGGTTATCGATCAAGTACTCGGTAATAAGTTATAAAGATTTTTAAGACAATGACAAGGGATATATTAATAAAACCGATGATATCTATAGGCATAATACTAAGAATAGCTAGACAAAATCAAAATGGATGGTGTTTCATAAATGTTGTCATTTCATAATAAGATTGGTTATGTCATATGTGTTCAACAATATTAGAAACTGAAAGTGTCTCACCAATCCATAGTTCAAGGAAACTGAAAGTGTACAAGGTTGATGATAGTATATATAACATCAACACTATTGTTTGAGATCAGCGTAGCATTGTGGTGGGAAAGAACTCTATTCCAAGCTTATATCAAAAAGATATACCGATCCCGAATTTCTCGATTATTATTTTCTTAAAAACTTACTATTGATACCAATACCGGAAATGCTCAGCTTAGCTTGGTACAGATAGCGTGGACAAAAATTCGGAAATACGGTACCAAACTGTACTGGTACCGGTCCTGAAACATCAAATAGTTGGTACCGATGATACCGGTACCATTTGCTCATTGTGATATTTCATTTAATGTTGTTTTGTTATATTATGGATGTTTAACTTGAGAACAAGCTAAACGACATAATTGCACCAAAGATATATCAAGATGTGAAGAATAGGGCAACCCTATTATATGATAACATATGTCGATTCAAGTGAATGAATGGGGCCACACACATTGAATAAACCGTAATTACATAAATCATTGACATTGAAGATGCACATTATTTAGAAGTCAAGAAAACAAGATAAACAAATATAGGTTGTATTTACGAAGGAAAGAGCAGAAAAGGAAGAATTTGGGAAAGAAAAGAGAGGAAAAGCAAAACAAAACGTCAAAACACTAAGAAACAACAAAAGTTAACATATGCTTGTAATAACGGAAATTTACCCAAAAAAAATTGAAGTTGATCAATGTATTCAAAAACTTACTTGATTTTCATCCGACGTGGTCTAGTGCTACGGGACAATTAGTCGGCAGTGTAGTGATAATAAAGAAACTTGATTTTCCATATAACATAGGTTTGATTCGTGCCCTAATCATCTAATTTCTACATGACTAAATGATGATTTTGAGAAAATATTGGCCGACTATTATGATGAATTCCAAATTCCACATCTATTTTTATGAAAATAAAAAGTAAATAAATATGTGTGTAATTGCATATCATTTGTGACTACAACAAACTATAAAATAAATTTAAGGAAAAAGTAAGGAAATGAAAGGAGAAAATTCCATTCCACATTGGTGGATGAAAGAAAATGAGAAGCTTCTACCATGGTATAAATAGGAGTGTAAGTCATTTTCTCACATCGTTAGATTATAAAACTAATGAGTCCTTTATAAGAAATAAAACTCATATGTTAATGTTCTTATAAGACATATCACACCCAGCGGTCTTAGCGGAGGATGCGAAGCACCCGAACGCGCACACGCGATGGGCGCAATGTGGCGCACTTTGCACTTCGCACCATATAGATTAGCGCCAACAGAGATTTAGAATTAAAGAAGCAATTAGATGAATTGCTAGAAAAAAGTTTTATACGACCTAGCTCATCACCCTGGGGAGCATCAGTGTTGTTTGTCAAAAAGAAAGATGGGTCAATGCGTATATGTATCGATTATAGAGAATTGAATAAAGTCACAATTTAGAATCGGTATCCCTTACCGAGAATTGATGATTTATTCGATCAACTCCAAGGAGCTCGATATTTTTCTAAAATTGATTTACGCTCAGGATACCACCAATTAAAAGTGTAAGAAGAAGATATTCCTAAAACAGCTTTTAGAACAAGATATGGTCATTATGAGTTTACAGTCATGCCATTTGGTTTAACCAATGCACCAGCTGCATTCATGGATATGATGAATCGAATATGTAAACCATATTAGGATAAATTTGTAATCGTTTTTATAGACGATATACTCATTTATTCCAAAACCAGTGAAGATCATGTCAAACATATTCATACACTTTTGACACTATTGAGAAAAGAGAGGCTTTACGCTAAATTCTCAAAGTGTGAGTTTTGGTTACAAGAAATACAGTTTCTAGGACACTTGACTAACCATGAAGGTATTCACGTGGACCCTGCAAAAATAGAAGCTATTACTAATTGAGAAATTCCTAAAACTCCTACAGAAATTCGAAGTTTCTTAGGATTAGCGGGATACTATAGACGTTTCATTCAAAACTTTTCCCGAATAGCAGTTTCGTTAACCAAGTTAACGTGTAAGACTGTCAAGTTTGAATGGGGACCTAAGCAAGAAGAAGTTTTTGTAACTTTGAAGCAAAAATTAACAAACGCCCCAATACTTGCACTACCAGAAGGAACTGAAGATTTCACAATTTGTTGTGATGCTTCTAAATCAGGACTAGGATGTGTACTAATGCAAAGTGAAAAAGTTATTGCTTACGCATCTAGACAGTTAAAGAAGCATGAAGAGAATTACACAACACATGACTTAGAATTTGGAGCAATAATTTTGCCCTAAAGATCTGGAGACACTATCTATATGGTAGTAAGTTTACCGTATTCACAAATCATAAAAGTTTAAAGTATATTTTTAGGCAAAAGGAGCTTAACATGAGGCAAAGACGTTAGATGGAAATTCTTAGCGACTATGATTGTGAAATCCAATATCGTGAAGGCAAGACTAATATAGTAGCCGATGCATTAAGCAGAAAAGAGCATGAGAAACCTAAGAGAGTGCGAGCCTTAAGGTTAGAACTTCAAATCAATTTAATTGATGAAGTAAAAAATGCTCATAAACAAGCAATAGAAGAAAATAATATTGCTGATGAGAAAATGAATGGTACCATTGATCTACTTGTCAAAGGAAATGATGAAATTCTCCGAATGGGGAATAAGATCTGGATACAATCATAGGAGGATTACGAGAAAGGATTCTCGAAGAAACTCATAAATCCAAATACACAATGCATCCTGAAAGAGATAAAATGTATCAAGATTTGAAGAAAATCTATTGGTGGATAGGAATCAAAAAGGGCATAACTAGTTATGTTTCAAAATGTTTAACTTGTTCATAAGTTAAAGCAGAACATCAAAAGCCATCAGGATTACTTCAACAATTAGAAATGCCAGAATGGAAATGGGAATTTCAAACAATGGATTTTGTTACCAAATTACCTACTACAAGAAGAGGTAATGACACAATCTGGGTAATTGTGGATAGATTAACAAAATCAGCTCATTTTATACCAATTAAGGAAACTTTAAAAATGGAACAATTAGCTAAGCTGTATGTAGACAAAGTTGTCTCATTACATGGAGTTCCATTATCCATTGCATCGGATCGGGATAGCCGTTCTACTTCTCATTTTTGGAAAAGTTTCCAAGTAGCTATGAGAACAAAATTAAACTTGAGCACAGCATACCATCCACAGACTGATGGTCAAGTGAAAGGACCATACAAACATTGGAAGACATGCTAAGAGCATGTGTAATAGATTTTGGTGGAAATTGGGATGACCATTTACCACTAATAGAATTCTCTTATAATAACAGTTATCATACAAGTATTAATGTTGCCCAATTTGTAGCCCTTTATGGACGAAGGTGCAGAATTCCAATATGTTGGGCAGAAATAGGAGGAAAACAATTATCAGGTCCTGAAATCATTCAAGAAAGTACTGACAAGATAAATCAAGTTAAGGAGAGATTAAAAACTGCACGAGATCGTCAGAAGAGTTATGCGGATCATCGACGCAAACCATTGGAATTTCAAGTTGGAGACAGGGTGCTACTGAAAGTATCTCCATGGAAAGGAGTAATCCGATTCGGTAAGAGAGGAAAGTTAAGTCCACGATTTGTTGGACCATTTCAAATTACCAAACGAATTGAACCAGTATCTTATCAGCTAGAATTACCAGAGAAAAAGTCAGGTATACATGATGTATTTCATGTAAGTAACTTAAAAAAATGTTTAGCTGATAAATCACTAAAAGTACTATTCAAGATATAAAGATAAATGAAAAGTTGAAATTCGTTGAGAAACCCTTGCAAATTGAAGATAGAAAGATCAAGAATCTCAAACTTAAAAGAATAGTTCTGGTCAAAGTGAAGTGGGATTCAAAACGTGGGCCAGAATATACTTGGGAATTGGAATCAGAAATGAAACGGAAGTACCCACACTTATTCCAAGTAAATCTCGAGGACGAGATTCAAAATAAGGAGGGGAGACTATAACAAACTACAAAATAAATTTAAGGAAAAAGTAAGGAAATGAAAGGAGAAAATTCCATCCCACATTGGTGGAGGAAAGAAAATGAGAAGCTTCCACCACCGTATAAATAGGAGTGTAAGTCCTTGTCACACATCGCTAGATTATAAAACCCATGAGTTATTTATAAGAAAGAAAACTCATATGTTAATGTTTTTATATAACATATCAAACCCAGTGGTCCTAGCGGAGGGTGCGAAGCACCCGAACGCGCACGCGCACGGGCTCGGGTTCCATCGCACTTCGCACGCTCGCATCGCCGCTTAAGGGCCGCCTTAGTATTTTTGTGGAAAATTAAGATTTTAAATAATCCTTCCATCGCGATACGCGACGGGTTTAGATTAGCCTCATCGCGTAGCGGGATGACGTGTAAACTTATCCATAAAAATTGTGACGTAGCGATACGCGATGGACTATCAAAGTAGCACATCGCGTATCACGACGTGGAAGATACGCAGACGAGACACGTTGCATGCCACGTGGCGTGCCACGTAGCATGCCTAGGGCTGACTCATCGAAGCTATAGATTCTTCGCGATACGCGATGACTTTTGTATATGGCCATCGCGTATCGCGATGGGCTTCATAATCCGCTATAAATAGTTTGAACATGAGACCTTCACTCTTCGTCCAAACTCACTTTTTCTCTCTGAATTTCTATACATACATATTAAGAATATAGTATAATACCCGAGTGTCGTAGCGATATCCTACCCGATCAAAAGAAATTAATATACACGAATCCGAAAGCTTTGCCTATTAAGGTAAGACATTGTGCTATCGTGTAAAGTTTCTACTCTCGTGATTATCGTTATGATTATTGGTTTTATACTAATCTAGATATACTACATTGTGTTTATCCTAGCTGCTTAATACCAAGAGGCGTTTTATTTAATTGTAAACTTGCAAGGTGAGACATTCGAGTTTTTGTACCACTCACATTTGCGTGAGACAACTGTGTTTCCGACACTGTCATGATGATTTCAAAACTATAAAACTCATGGCAGATGGTCTAAATGTTTTCAAATATATTTTTAAAGTATTTTAAATACATTACAGTGATTAAGTCTCTGTAGACTTACGGGATGGTTACTACTGGTATGGTGGGGTTTTGTATACAAGGCTTGCCTACTTGGCTATTACACGTTACTTATTGGACAAGTGTTAGCCAATAAGTAATATGACCATAATCATAGATACGGTCGAGTGACAAGTACCTTTCGGTAATTTATAAGCAGGCATGTGTAAAAAACATCATAATGCTGTAAATGTAAAATGTGTCATTTACAAATGAATGTACTCACCAGTATTTCTTGCTGATTAAATATTTTAAACATGTTTCAGGTGACTTGTTAGAGACAAAGGAATGATGCACGCGAGCTTCCAGCTTAAATAAGTGGCTTGTCACCAGAATAAAGAAACGTGTTTTGTAAATTAAGGTTTATCCCTATAAAGTTTATGTTTGTATCAAAATGGGTTAAATTCCCAGTTTATAATAAAAATAAACATGGTTTTTTTATAACTCTGATCATTTTTCCTAACTACGGTTCTGAAGAATTATTCCGCTGCAAAATAATTTAATAAACACCAATACCACCAATCAATGTTCAAGGCTTCCCTCCCAGGGTGTAGGGGTCGGGGGCTATGACAATGAGTTTGAACTAGACCCCACCCACCAATAGGGATGGCGTGCACCATGGTAGTGGTGTTAAAGGATAAAAAAATGGATGGCGCTTGCATTTGTTAATGATGTGGATTGCCGCCTATTTTTGAGAGGTGATATTACGCATGGCGCTTAATTTGGCATCCACAACAGATTTCATTAGGCTATGTGTAGTGGAGAGACTATAAAATGAGGTGTTTTGTGTCATGTAACGTCCAGTCAGCAAAGTATGAGTTTTTGTTTTAGGGGTGTAATGGTGTTGTAGCCATATATATATCACACAAGAATAAAATAATTACTTCCTCAAACCTTTCACAGGCGACAAAAACTCATCCCCCCCAACGTCCCTATTGTCGCCAGGGGGGGATCCTTTCAAAAATCGCCTTTTCCGCTCCTCAAATTCGCCCCATTACGAATAGCCTTATAATAATTATTATCATTAGTGAACATATGATATACGTTATAAAATACATGTAATGTTTTAATAACACTAAAATATAAACATCAATAATAACAAAAATATGAACATGCTAAAAAAGAGACTTAACATATAATTATATATATATTTATATAATTATTTTAATTGTATATATGAAATATTATTGTTCGCTTATTAGGTGAAGTAAACTGCAATAAAATACTTACTAAGTTGGTTTTTCATAGGAATGGCAATAGGACGTGTTTAGGCAATCCCAAATCCATACCCGATTAGTAAAACTCATCACAAACCCGTTCCAAACCCGTCGGGTTTTTGTCGGGTAATTACCTGTCGGGTATCGGGCAAACCCGTTGGGTTTCAGGTACCCGTTGCTATGCCCAAATAAAAACCCATCGGGTAAGTATCGGGTTTTAACAAATTATAACAAATGAATAATGATATTTATCATAAAATATCTCTAATAACTGCTAAAAACAAATTTCAAATAAATTTATGTTTGTTTTTTGATTTTTTATTGCTACTGAGGTATACACTTAGCAATAATAATAATAATAATAATATGAGTTATGCCGGGTATATAATCGGGTAAATGGGTTAATGTTATCGGGTAATCGGGTATTTTAGAAATCCCAAACCTGTCCCAAACCCATGAAAATTTCAAGACCAAACCCAAACCCGTCCCAATCCCTAATGGGACGGGTTTTACCCGTCCCATTTATGTCGGGTTTCGGATATTCCCATCGGGTTCGGGTTTCATTGCCATCCCTAGTTTTCAGAGAGTTGAATAAGGCTAAAGGTTTTATTCATTTATGACAAAATGACAAAATAGGTCCTTTATGTTTGTACATTTTTTCATTAGACGTCCTTTGACAAACTTAATGACAGAAAACTTATTTCATGTTTCAAATTTTATTCACGTTATATCCTTTGGTACTAACCAAGTTAATTTTTTTCGTTAAATATGGTAATGTGCTTTGCACATGAGGGCATTGTAGTAAATTCACACATTTATTTAATAATTAAAAGCAAAAAATAATTCATTATAAAATAAATATAATCTCTCTCTCTCTCTCTCTCTCTCTCTCAGATACAACAACACTGAACCACAACTAAACCACCACCACCACACCACCAGTTTTTCTCAAAACCCTACCGACCACCTGCAGTGTAGCCGGAACAGTTGCTTGAATGTTGCCAACCACAATCACAGATATTGCCGCCACATGAAACCACCGTCAGCAGGCCACAACTACAAAATTCACCCGATATACAAGACTATCACTCTTATTTCTGGTCCGATTTTGTCCGACTTATTAATGATCTGGTTTACATATCACATTTGGTCCGATTCAAGTCCATTTTTTTGCCCTAGTTCGTCGCATTCTTCACAAAATTTGGGGGAATTTGGAGGAGTGTGTTTTTCGTTGTCTCTCTCTCTCTCTCTCTCTCTCTTATATATATATATATATATCCAAAGATCTGAGATCTCCAATGCTATGTTCTTGACTCACATATGGAGGTTGATTTCAAGTGCTCGATGGCGGTCTTGGTGGTGGTATTGGAGGTTGATTTAAAGACGGTAGATCGATGGCGGCTTTGATTTGTGGCCGTTAAGTTATAGTGAATTAGTGGTGATGGTGGTTTTTGGGGGTGTGGTGATGATGAAGAAGATGGGAGAGGATAGTGATGGTGGATGTGTTATTATGGTAGAGGGATGTGAGAAAGAGAGAGGGGTTATTTGTGCATATTTTTTTATTTTATTAAAATATAAAAGTATTTTTTCAAAAGGTCAAATCTTTAGTCTAATTACACAAACAGTCCTTGAATGAGTAAAATGACCACACTACCCTCATGTGCAAAACACATAACCATATTTAACAAAAAAAATTAACTGGGTTAGTACCAAAGGATGTAACGTGAACAAAATTTAAAACATGAAATACGTTTTCTGTCATTATGTTTGCCAAAGGACGTCTAATGAAAAAACGTGCAAACATAAAGGACCTGTTTTGCCATTTTATCTTCATTTATTATAGTTGGTTTCTTATGAGGGTGGTAAACCAAAGGCAGCGCAATTATTTCTATTGTAATCTAAATTTTTTTCGTTAAAATGTAAGTTTTAGGGCTGTGGATTTATTATTTTATTTGTATCTTCTTTTAAATAAGACATGCGTTTTTTTCCTTTTTAACATAATAGCACATTAGCACGTTTGTTGACCGTGTGAGACATGGACGGTGTGTTGTGATGTGGATCTCCCCTACAACTCTAGAAGACTGCAATGATCCATTTTGTTAAGGTTTGTCAAGGGACATCGTCGTATAAAACAAAAGACACCCGAACCTCGTTTGTCAATTCTTCTCGTTTAAAATGAAGAAAACTTTATAGTGTGGAGCAAAAGAAAAAATATAGTATTATTTTATTCATCTCCAAAAAAGGCAAAATTTATTGCATAAAGACAGAATCTTGTAATATGATTCAAATTAATTTAAAGGGTTATCACATATATAAGTTATAAGTTACAAAGTTGAAAAAGATAAATAATACTAAAGGGATATTGATATTCATTTAAACATTATTCATTAATACTCCTTTGAAAATCCATTATTTTACTGACCATCGTGGAGGAGAGATGGAGGAGATCTGTGAGCCCTATTGGAAGTTTATTCTAAAAGGCTAAAATGAAATGGTTTTAAAAGAAAGTGAAAGTTGAAGGGTGTTGTGTAAGAATTTATTTAAATATGATTTAATTAATAGTTTGAAAATTTAAATTTATCAGTTTTGTTTTTGAATGTTTTGCAAGTTTATCAAGTTTGAAAGTCTAGAATTGGGGGGTTTCAGTTTGAGTAAGTTGAGCTTATGTTTAGGCTTGAGTAGAAATAGTATGGTATACATAGATTGGTTAGGGTTATTGTAAGTGGATCAAGAATTATAATTAGACAAAAATAATCGATATTTGTTCAGATAAAATTTTGTGTTCGTGTTCCAACAAGCCCCTTAGTTAGGATGAGCTTTATGGTCATTATGAAAAAACGAGTTACCATCTTTTTACCGGTTGTCACTTTGCTACTCTAGTTTGGCAATCGGTAAGCATCTGGTGTCACTCGCCTCCCATATGCACGTTCTTGGTTCGTGATTTGCTTAAAATCCATGAAGTTAGTAACTTGGGTCATCGCAAAAACAAGATGGTGCATGGGATCATCCTAACAGCTTGTTGGTGTATTTGAAAAACGATAAATGACGTCATTTTTTTCAAATAAACAGGATTGCTTAACTACGACATTAGTGGACATCAAATCGATAAGCTTTCTTTGAATAAAAAACCGATCCTCCTTTAAGCGCATCGTGTGAAAAGATTAGTGTACTTTTAACCTGTAATGTCGTGTGTTTTTTGACATCCAATACCTTGCAAGCTTTTTAAAGAAGTTTGTCGTTTAAAATAAAGAAAAGAAAAGAGAGTACATAATACCATAGGTTGATTATTGGGAAAGAAACAACGGAAGCAATAAACTAATAATGGCTTTTTGTTTATGGATTGTTAGGATTAGAGGTGCACAAATCGGTTTTTTAAAAAAAACCGGTTCGGTTATTAACCGGACCGGTTTTTTTGGCCCGGAAAAAAACCGGTTCGGTTAATAACCGGACCGGTTATTAACCGGTTTTTGTATCTGAAAACCCTAACCGGTCAGGACCGGGTTAGAACCGGTTAATAAACCGGTTTTTTTATTAACCGGTTTTCTAATAACCGGTCTAACCGGTTAACCGGTTTTTTTTTTTTTTTTTTTTTTTTTTTTTGGGTTTAGGGTTTAGGGTTTAGTTTGGAAGACCGAAGCCATTCTTTGCTTTCGTTGTTAGGGTTCTTTGCTTGGAAGATTAAAAACACATAACTTTCATTTATAGCTTTTACATAAAAAATACAAACATTAAATCGTTATCGCATATTCGTAACTCAAAAATACAAACATTAAATAATGCTTAGACACGATTACATTAACAACTTGCTGTTTCTTACTCATTATTTGCCTCCATGTTTGCTGTTTCTTTAACTAATTTTCTTCGCTACCCGATCCCGAGCTATTCCTTAGGTAATCGTCGTACGCGGCTTCTTCATCGGTCATTGGTTGAGTGTGTCCTTGATTGACCTCGTCTTCATACAAGGCCGCCTCATAGTCCATTTCCCCCTCGAGTGAGCGTTGATGTTGTGCCCTATCTAAAGAGTCCAAGTAATCCTTGTAGCAAATCGACATCTCTACAGCTGGTGGAGTGAGTCGAGTCCTCCTAATCGATATAACCCTGCCAGAAACAGAAAAAGCAGACTCCGAAGCTACCGTGGAAGTTTGGACCGTTAGTAAATCTTTGGCCATGGCGGCGAGGATCGGAAACTCATCCTCCTTACCTCTCCACCAAGCCAGCAAATCAAGACTTCTAAATTCATCCGGAGTCATGTGTTTCACAAAGTTGGTACCACCATACCTTCCAAGTTCACTGCTTGGGGTGTTTACCTTTTGACGTTTACCGGCGTCTTCCCAAATCATGTAGTACATCCCCATTTCAAGGTCGGTTTGGGATTGGGATTGGGCAACAGCTCTTAACGAGTCATGAATTTGGGAAGACGACCCGTATTTTGTAAGGTAAACATCATACATGTTTGACAAGGTGGTGTTGAAAGCATTCTTTAAAGTTTGGTTATAATAGGGGTTTTGATCGTCGTTTAACTCTAGCTCATCACAAATTTTTTCTATTAAAGCTTCAACACCACCAACATTGATGCAAGGGTTTAACGCAGCAGCACATGTCAAAACAGCGGGTATTTGTTGAAAATATTTTCTAAATTTTTCTTTCATTTTTACACCCATATCAAAATAAGGTGCACCCCTACAATGAAGTTCACTCAACTTTGTGCACATGACAGCAATTTTTGGTAAAGCAATGGGGCTTGTTGGATAGTAAACCCCGGATAAACTAGTTGTGCAAGATTTAAAAATTTGAAGGACCTCCGTAACGATCTCAATCAATAACCAGTTTCTAGGATCGTACGGTGCACATTTACCCCTATTTGACAAAATTTGATGAAACGCAATTAATGAATCTTTTTGTTGGATGGCTTTCTCAAACATATCACAAGTCGAGTTCCATCTTGTTGGACAATCCCAATTTGGCTCCAACCATTGACAATTAGCTTCTACACAAAATTTTTTGTATCTTGAAAATGTTGTATTGTTGCTAAAAACATCTCGTAACATTCTTTTAAAATTGTTTCTTTGCGTTTCGATCACGTTTAACCCATCTTGCACGGCCAAGTTGATAATATGTGCAATGCATCGGCTATGAAAAAACGCTCCATCACAAATAGGTTTATACTTTAATTTCAAATGGCCAACCGCGGCCGTATTGTTGGACGCGTTATCAAACGAAATTGAAAAGATTTTATGTTCAATCTTGTATTGTCGAATGACTTTATCCAAGAGTTTAAAAATATTTCTACCCGTGTGCGGGTAATCAAACAATTGAAACGCAACGGTTCGTTTCATCATTTGCCACGACTCGGGGTCAACCCAATGAGCCGTCACACAAATGTATGAGTCGGGCGAACCATTAGGTACCGACCACACATCCGTTGTTAAGTTTACACCAGTTTGTAAGTTTGAAAAGTATGAAATTAGTTCGGATTTAGCGTTTTCCATGATTTAAGACAATCTCTTCTAAGGGTCGAACGACTTACGTGTTGGTAGCGTGGTTGAACATACTTTTGCATCATCTCCGTGAATTGAGGGTTGTCGAAGTGGTTGAAAGGAAGTGTTTGTTGAATCACAAAGTTTGAAAACTGTTGACGTACCGCTTCAAGGTCGTACGTAAACACCGTTCCTTGATTCGTCATCTCCGGCTGCGAACTACTTCCCGATTCGTCCTTCAAGGCCTTGCAAAAGGGCCTTTGTACATGCGCTTTTAAAGTGGAGTTTGCATCTTTGCCATAAAACTTCAAACAATGTTTGCATCGAGCTTTTTGGCTACCGTTAGACATTTCGCATAGGTCGAAATGTTGCCAAACATCATGGTTTCGTTTCGTGGGGATGACCCGAACGACCGTTTCTCCCGTGTTCGAGGCACCCATGTTGACGGATGAAGCAGCACTTTGGGAGGCCATGATAATCGACTACGAAATAAGAGCGTATGGAGTGGTAATGTGGTATAATTGAGCGTGAGATAACAAAATAATCGCGTATGAAATAAACGTTTAGAGCGTTTGGAGTTGTATAATCGAGTGTGATCTAACCAATACCCAACCTAAGCTATATATAGATGTTTGTGGGGGTAAAATGGGGGAAAAAAAAACGGTCAAAAAATAAAAAAAACGGCTATATAGCCGTTACTCAACGGGAAAAAAACCGGTTTTTAACCGGTTAACCGGTTTTTTTATAACCGGTTATTAAAAAAAACCGGTTTTTTTATAACCGGTTATAAAACCGGTTTTGGCTCCAAATTGTGTAACCGATATACAAACCGCCGGTTTGTAAACCGGTCAAACCGGTTTACAAAAAACCGGTTTTCTTAAAAACCGGTTTCCGGTTTAAACCGGCAAACCGATTCGAGGACCGGTTTTTTTGACCACCTCTAGTTAGGATTCACTAGAGATCTTAAAGATTCCTAGGGATAAGAGAGGAAGACTGTTGAAAACAGTTAATAATGACAACGTTGTCTATTGGTTACAACAAAGAATAAGTTAACACACAAGTTGTTGTTGAATATTGAGTAAACAACTATTGTTTTTGAAAAAGTTAAAAGGCACCTATCGAAATTTTTACATCCATACTTTCTCTATACGTACAATGAAAAAAGAAACAGACAATATAACTAAAACACAACTATATTGGATTCTCTATATTAGTCTTTAAATATAGAGGTCTCTATGCAGTGGTGGATCTAGGAATTTTTTTAGGTGGTACACTACTTTTATATGCTTAAATTCCATAGAGTCGGTCGGGTATAAAAAATTCTGGGTCGGTTCGATGATTCGGCCAAAGCTCATTGCATAATAAAAATACGATAATATAATAAAAAAGATACCGTCATTAAAGTGTCTTAATTTACCAATTAAATTGGTTAGAGGAAAATCATGCCCGGTTTGTTGACACGTACCTCTAAGTAGATACGTCCGTCTAATTTCATATTTTTGACTTCGCTGATAAGATGAAATGGTTTGCCTTTCGAAAGGATCCCATGAAAGATCATCAAAAATTATTTTTGACGGTTTACTACTTGAAATTGATGATCCAAGGTTCGATGGTTCACTTTGGAAATATCTCTTAATATTCAAAATACCTACAAATAAATAATTACAAACTAACAAATTAAAAACTATAAGAAACTAACAAATTCTAACAAACTAAGAAATTAAAACCAACAATCTAATAATTAAAACTAAAGTAACAATCAAAAACAATTAACAAGAAGTCAAGAATAATTAAAATTAAAGCAACAATTTAATAAATGGATGATCATTTTATAGAAAACTTTCTAAGAAGCATTTCATCGAACACCTTGTAAGCATAATTGTTACAATAAAAAAAACATTTATTCATCTCATTCTACCACCTAATTAGAAAGATTTGAGAGCTGAATGTGAGAGTTAAACAACCAAACCACTTATTAACACAACCTAGACCATATAAGACAATAGAAGAAAGCAAAAATCCCAAAAATTATTTCAACATATCGATGGGAATTGGGAAAGAACATGGAAGATCGAACATACCTTCAAAGTGGGAAGAAGAGAACGGCTGAACGGGGATGAGGGGTCAAGGGAGATAGGCTGTCTGTGTTTGAAGAGAGGCCAGGGAAGACTGAAGAGACGCCAAATTTTTTGTTGTGGTCTTAGTGTTTTAATAAAACCCATAAGGTAAGTTGGTAAAAAAAAATAAGAACAAATCTATCCTTCAACAAGAATGGAACCTGCGACCTTAAGGTAACCAAACAAAAACCATACCGGCTGAACCAGCACTTCGAACTTTTATGTAGTGGTTCCTTTCCTATTTATAAGGTGGTTCCTTTTATATTTTCTATATATAATTAGGCTATTATTTCGAAACTCGGCAACCACCCACTGCTACTATAGATCCACCCCTGTCTCTATGGAACTCCAAGACTTTATCAGTCGTCGGCCGTGTAACTTTAATCAAATCGATTGATACCAAATAGTCTAACTTTGTACTTCTTTTGCATTTATAAGGCATCAGCAAAGGTGTTGCATGATTTATTGAATTGGGAGTGGTACCAATAGATGTAAGGGGCCTGGGAATCGGTTGGCTCAAAGATATCTCAAAATGGTGGTGGTGGTGGTGGTTACTGGTTGAAAATAACAGGCTTCGGGGTAAGGTAATCAAGGCGATTCATCGGACCCCATGGGCTTGCGGGCCTGTGCCAATTAAGAGTGGGATCCCTGATACATGGAAAGTCATTGGAAAAATGAACTTCTCTAATTACAAAATTGATTTTCAAAATTATATACAAGGTGTAGTGGGGAATGGAAGTATGGAACAAAAAGTTAGATTATGGCTGGACATTTGGTTAGGTCTGATTCCCTTAAGGCTATGCGTAGTGGAGGGGCTACAATTGGGGGCGAATTGCGTCATGTGGCGCCCAGTCAGCAAGGGGTGGGAATTTGTTTTTGGGGTGTAATGGTGTTGTAGGCTAATATATATACACACATATACATATATACCACACACAAACATATATAATAATAATAATAATATAAATATATATATATATACGTACAATACACACACACCACATATACATACATATACATCTCCAGCGACAAGAACAATCCGCCCCCGCCCAAATCGCCCACGGGGGCGGTGTTGTAGCTCCTGTCGCCCATTTCTCGCCCCAATCCGTCGCCCACAACATATAGCCTAATGAACAAATTCCCAGTTTTGTTTGCAATTATTTGAAATTAAGACTGCATGGTAGCCAATTATATTAGAAGAACTGGAGACGCGAAATTGTGGGATTGGTTCGGGCTCATCTCAAGAATCTTCAATAGGTAATACAAGCAATCTTCGAGGTTATGATATGGTGTATTACACAAAGTGAGAAATGAAAAGATTTTCCATGGCATTAATACGAGTTCGGCTCAGATTGTTGAAATTATAAATCTCCTTCTTGTATGTTTTGTGGACTAGTTAATTGCTAGTTCGCGTTAAGATTATAAGATTGCCATTCAAAAAAGAGCATTGGATTCAAAAGAGAACAATTTATAGAAAAATAAAGTGGACCTTTATATTTGGAGAGTAATATTCAACCTCTATAATAGTAATATCAAATCTATACTTTGTTGTGAGTATATAAAAAATAAGATAAAATAAGTATTTCTGAGATATTTTAGATGTGAAATGTTTTTGAAAAGTAAACAAAATTTAATAAAAATATGTTTTTTGGTTTAATAAGAGAGATCCCGACCAATGCTCCAATGTGAAAGCTCTAAGATGTTTTGGTTACACTCAAATGGGTCCCATAGGATAGACTTTCATTTACACATGAAGAACATAAAAATATATCAAGTTATGAAAGTTAGAAGTGTAGCATCCCTATTTTAATTAGTTAAAAAGCTATTATAGACAACTAGGGTATAGGTCCGCGTGACACGCGGGTGGAATAACTTGTTACTAAATATATTGAAATATAAAAGCCTTTTTTAATCGTCATTTTATACCTAACAAATTTTATACTCTTTTAAAACAACCTGTTTTGAAATATTTTCAAAATAGTTACAAAATATAAAAAAATTGGAATTAGTCAACTATAAAAAATTATGAAATTTTATTTGATTTTTGACCAATCTTGCAACAAACTTTTAAATGATCATTGACATTAATATTTTGTTAAAATTGGAAAACTTGAAAACATTTTACAATAAATGAATTTTCAAATAACTTTGGAAAGATTAAAAATTTTTATGTTGACTTTGAAAATAATTAAAGGTAAAAAAATATGATGCAAAATCAATGAAAACAAAATATAAACATATAGGAAATAAATTATCAAATATTTTTAATATTCTTTGAAAACATATTGAAGACTTAGACTATCAAATTGTTTGGATGTTATAATTTGAAGATTTATATTGTGTTTAAAAAACCTTTTAGTTAAAATGGATAAAAATATAATACGTGTTTATTATATATTATTGAGAAATTTAGTGACATTAATATTTTGTGAACATAAATTCAAAAAAAAAATAATATTGAACATATATAACCAAATTTAAAACGGTGAATATAAAAAAAACTTATGTTTCGGGTGTGGAATCTCATAATCAATTGAATCTACTTTAAATAATAACAATAAGAAATTAATATGTAATTAATTTAATTTTTGAAATAGAAAGTGACATTAATATTTTATGAAAAGTTGTCATTTTTAGTAATATTCACTAAATCATATGTGCCGAATAATATTAATAAATGATGATAAAACGGTTATTTAATTTATTTATTAGAAATTATGTCAATTTAAATATTGTGTTCTAAAATAACGCGGTTATTATTTTAGTATTAGTTAATAATAATATTTAATATTCACGTAAATTAAAGTAAGATTAAATTCCAATTATGGTAAGTATTTTTAGTATGACAATCGGTTTTTTGAATATTAAAATGATAACTTATTCTAGTTAATGCCAAATCATAAAAATTAAAATCAAATCGGTTTTAATTTTACTAATATGACTAATTAATTTAGAAATAATTACAAAAATGAAAATTAAATTGGTTAATTTGAAAACTTCAAAAAGTTATGGAAAGATTTTGAAATGAGTTTAAAATTATGGAGAGTATTAAAACCTTTAAAAATTTGTTGAAAGATTGGTCAATTTTCGAATTTAAAAAAGAGTTTAAATATGTTAATTAAAAACGAGCTTTTATTTTGTAGTTTTAAGTTTGAATTTGGTCTTCTATGTAAAGATAGAAATAATTTGAAATATCTTGATTCATGGGAATATTAATATTAATAAATTATGAAAAGTTGTCATGTTTAATAATATTCACTAAATCATATGTGACGAATAATATTTATAAATGATGATAAAACGGTTATTTAAATTATGATATATTAAGTATTGATTATTAGAAATTATGTCAATTTGAATATTGTGTTCTAAAATAACACGGTTATTATTTTAGTATTAATTAATAATTAATATTCACGTAAATTAAAGTAAGATTATATTACAATTATGGCAAGTATTTTTAGTTTGATAATCAGTTTTTTTAATATTAAAATGATAACTTATTTTAGTTAATGCCAAATCATAAATATTAAAATCAAATATGTTCTAATTTTACTAATATGACTAATTAATTTAGAAATAACTACAAATATGAAAATCAAATCGGTTACTTTGAAAACTTAAAAAAATTATGGAAAGATTTTGGAATGTGTTTAAAATTATGGAGAGTATTAAATAAAACCTTTAAAAATTTGTTGAAAAATTGGCCAATTTCCGAATTTTTAAAAGAAGTTTAAATATCTTGTAATTAAAATCATGAAAACTTTATAACTTATTTATTGGGTTTTCCATATATAACGTAATTGGTTATATATAGGATATATAATGTATCTTACAATATAATAACAATAATGTTTTAATTCAAATATATTGAAATATAAAATTGGTAAGGTGTAAATGTTATTATTTATGTCAAAATAAGATGTAACAACTAATTAGAAAAAGGTAATGAATTAATAATAACAAAATTACTAAAATTATAATAATTATTATAAATTATAGATATTATCATTAATAAATAGATAAATATAAGATACAAAAATAAAATTTTCTTTAATACATCGGTTCTGATTAAAATATATTAAATGGACAAAACCAACAACTATATATGATTGATTATATAAAAATCAAATAAATTACATGAATTTTGAAAAATACATAAATACATGAATAATAACAAAAATATGCATCAATATTAAACAAAAAATAAGATATCTTATCAACAAATCTTCAACCCATGAAATTAGCTATATCAAGTTGGGAACATAACCTGAAATGAGAAAATTAAATATTAATATTCGTTTTACAAATAATAAATTTTAATCGTAGTAATGTTACATGCTATGAAATATTTACCCAGTAATTCATAAAATTCAACTTTAATTTAAATTTGGAAATTTATAAATTTTAAATTACATCGTTTTAGAAATAATAAATTTCAGTGATGGTAATTTTAAACATTATGAATGTTTATTTAACCAGCCATTTAAAAAGTTCAACTAAAAGTTAAATTCAACTTTAATGTTTGACCAGACAATTTAAAAATGTTTGACCAACTTAAACGTTTGAACAACAATTAAATAAAAATCAACTTTAATTTAAATTTGGAAATTTAAACTTTTTAAATCAAATCTTTTAACTTACCAACTTAAACGTTTGACCAACAATTAAATAAAAAAATCAACTTTAATTTAAATTTGGAAATTTAAACTTTTTAAATCAAATCGTTTGGAAATTTAAACTTTTTAAATCAAATCATTTAACTTACCAACTTAAACATTTGACCAGTAATTAAATAAAAAAAATCAACTTTAATTTAAATTTGGAAATTTAAACTTTTTAAATTAAATCGTTTAACTTACCAACTTAAACGTTTGACCAGCAATTAAATAAAAAAATCAACTTTAATTTAAATTTGGAAATTTAAACTTTTTAAATTAAGTCGTTTGGAAATTTAAACTTTTTAAATCAAATCGTTTAACTTACCACCTTAAACGTTTGACCAGCAATTAAATAAAAAAATCAACTTTAATTTAAATTTGGAAATTTAGACTTTTTAAATCAAATCGTTTTAGAAAATAATAAATTGTAATGGAAGTTTAGACTTTATGGAATATTGACTTACCATTTACAAATTTCAAATTTAACTTAAATTTGGAATTTAATATTCGAAATTGTAATCGTTTTAAAATTTGGAATTTACAAATGCTACATGTTATGGAATGTTAAACCACTTATTTACAATTTATTATTGGCCTTACCGGAAAAGACTAATGATAATGTCCATGGATGAAACTTTTTATTTAGAACCTAGAAGAACAACATGTGAAAGAAAATAACAGGAAAAATATAAAACTTTAAATAAATATAAAACAACCATTGTTATAGGTATAACACATGAACGGAAAAACTTACCGGAAAAACGTAAAAACGTAGAAATATTAGCTTCATCGCCGTTTTTTATTTAGAACCTAAACTGATTTTAAAAAAAATCAGTTAACAATAAAAACAAAGATAAAAAGGTTAGATCTACAATAACCGGAAGAAAATATGATGTTGCCGGAAAAAGATATAACCTTGCCGAAAAATCATATAACATTGTTGGCCATTAGAGTATAATATATAACCTTACCAGAAAATGATTAATCTCGATCTACATTACCGGAATATAGAAGATGGTGGATGGTGGAGTTAGTAAGCCGAGAGAGATAGGGAGAGAGAGATAGAGATTAAATACAAACAAAAACGGAAAACAAAAATCTTACCGGAAAACCTTACCGGAAAATCGTAAAAACTTCAAAATATCAATTCAATCTTGGATTTTGATATACAACCTAAAGAGATTATTACAAAATCATATAACAATTTAAATAAATATAAACCATATCGGAAAACCTTACCGGAAAAAGATATTACCTTGCCGGAAAATCAAATAACATTGTTGGCCATTAGAGTATAATATATAACCTTACCGGAAAACGATTAATCCCGATCTACATTACTGGAATATAGAAGATGGTGGATGGTGGAGTTATTAGCCGAGAGAGAGAGAGAGATTAAAATGATTTTGATGGAAAATATAAGGTTTAAATAAGTATTTTGGTGTTTGGTCAACATGACACATGACACAATATTAGAGCTTCTGAAAATGGTAGTTTGATGTCTGGATTGCACATGTGGACAACCTAGTTGAAGGTCATGTGTCCACATTGTATTGATTTAATAGTATTTAAAGATTGACCTTATAATGTGTTCCTATCTGTTACACGCAATAAAAATAGATTATGTTACAGTATGGGCTCTACCAATGGACTACATATTTTGATCAATCATTATTCTCGTAAGTCGAACCGATTATTATCACTAACCATCTACAAGTTATGTCTTACGTTGATCATGTAACTCCCAAATCAATCATAAATGGTTCATATTTCCACTAATCTGATCAAACACAAGTATCATCCCAAGAGAAATTAACAAAGAATGAAAGAGTTATGTTGTGCATGAGTAAACAACAAGCAGGGGCTTACATGAAAAGAGTTCAAGTTGAGCATGTTGCAAGTATTATCCCAAGAGAAATGAGGAATGAAAGAGTTGCACATGAGTAAGGAGCAAGAAAGGGTCACATGAAAAGATTTGGGACCATTTGTGTTGAAGAACACAAAAACAGCAGTTAAACATGACCAACTTGCATCAACTATTAATATAAGTTAGGCCACAGATTTATGCTTTCTTCAAGGAGCATCTTAAGTGGTTAATATGTAGGGCTACAAATGAACAGATACGAAACGAGTCATGAATTTTGGTTATGTTCGGTTTGAAATTTGAAATACGTATAATGGGCTTTAGATTAGGGCCCTTGGATATATAGTTCATGAGCTTATATGTATGAGCTTTGAGGTAAAGCTGAGCCTACATTCCAACTATGTAGCCCTAGAGGTGCACAAATCGGGTTTTTTCTAATACCCGGGTTCGGGTATGAATCGGTTTCGGGTATGATCGGGTATTGTGATAAATAGGGTAGGGTTCGGGTAGGGTATGGAGGAGAAAATCTCAACTCTATGTACCCGGGTAGGGTATGATCGGGTTCGGGTATTGGAACCCTGTACGACCGGGTATTAATACCCGGTTTTGAATTTGTAATTTTTTATACATTTTTTAATTTGTTTAAAATTTAAATTTGCTTTGTAATGAATTAAACTATATTACAAAAACCATAAATCCACTTAATTACAAATTATTTACTTAGTAATATGCATTTTACAAAAACTTAAAAATAAAAGTTGTGAAGTAAACATAAAAATATACTATAAAAACTCATGTATTGTTTTGGGTATTAGAAAATTGGTATCGGGTATAACTGGGTATCGGGTATAGGGTATGACCGGGTCCGGGTATTTACAGGTATAAATCGGGTACGATTCCGGGTACGGGTATTGACCTCAAAATGCATACCCTATCCATACCCTACGGGTAGGGTCGGTTCCGGTTTCGGGTATAGAATACCCGGGTATAAAAAAAACCGGTTCCGGGTATTTTTTTCGGGTCCGGTTCCGGGTACGGGTTTTTTGTGCACCTCTATGTAGAACGGTTCTTTTGGGCTTAAATTATCAAACGGAACCTCTTTTAGCCCAAGCCCATATTGTATTTCTGAATCATGGAGACATGGAGTCCAATCCTTTTGATAATGTGTGTCCATGTTATGTGTCTTCCAATTTCGAAGGCACTTTGCAAATTCATGGAAATCTATAAACAGCAACAAAAATGGTGTTTGATTTGCTTGGTAGTAATCACGTCACAGGTCGATTCCGGCAGCCGATCAAACAGTGATGGTAATGGGCAGGGTGTCTATGTAATTATGTCCGGAAGAGTATTAAAAATTGGCCCTTATATCATGTGAATTAAGATCATCTGATTGTGTCTTGTCATCCAAAATTTTTACAATTGATCCGTTGACCTTGAATTGATTAGTGATGACTTGATCCTAAATGGGCCCTAGACGGAGGCCCATCCTTGGTCCACTAAAATATATTTATGTTAATTTAAAAAAAATGATATTTTGATATTTCAGGTCTAAACTTAACAATTAACTATGAGTCTATTAAGCTAATTTAACTATTAACTTATTAAGTCAATTCAACTTAACCCAAGTAATCATTTATGTAACAACTTAGCCGTTCTCACGAATCGATTCAAAATTCTAAACAACTTCCATTCTTTCAAATCCCAATTTAGTCGTATATTTTTTTTTAACTTTTGCTCAAAGTTTTTACTTTTCTTAGTTGATAATGTGCTAAATCAGTCATTGAATTACTATTAATGAATTAGGTTATTTGATTTATTAGGTATTTATTTGCTAGAACGCTTGATTATTTGAATGTTTTGATGTATTAATATTAGTCCGAATATTGAAATTTGTTGTTAGATTATTTGAAATTAGATTTGGTTTCATCTTTCTATTATATGAGAAGACCCCGACCCTAATTGAACTTAAATTTGTTTTATATTTAATGATAGACAACCGCTCATGAAATTTTATGACTCTTAGCAAAAAAAATTATGGATCCACCTCCCATTACAAACATAAGGTGTAGATATAACAATAGAGTTGATGAGTATATGTGTTAGCCGGTTAAATATAATATGTGGTAGGTGTTAAAGTGTTGTCAAAAGAAAGTGTATAAATTGGTCGGTCAAGGTCATTTTGGCGTGATGAAGTCAGCAATGACATTTTATACTGTTAATTAATAATTCAAAGAGATTATGATTTTTATTAGTGAGATGTGACAATGACATTAACAAAATTATCTTAGTTCAACTTAAAAACAACGTTTAAAATACAAGTAATAGATATGCTATTTTATTCTTCATATGTGACTCGATCACAGATTCACAGTTTAATCTCGAGGCTCCAACCACGACTTTAAGTCATGCTCTTCAAATTTCCTTGAATGCGATTAACTCAAAAACCACTGGTTTATATACTACCTGTTTATCAATCTAACTCTCCGATCAGCTGATGTATAAAGCATTAACGGCTGATATAATTTATTTTAAAATTTTGTATCTTTTTTGTTTTATGACCAATAATCCTTTGCATTATACATGTATAAATTCCTACTGAAATCAGAACAGATAACATAAAGTATTATTCTGGAACTGTCTAATATTAATTAATGTTGCATTTTCTTCTATAAATAAAATGAATACATATGGGTCAATGAATGTTATCTGGAATAAGGCTTGCAGTTGGAAGAATTAGATGGTCATACTCACATACTCCTTGCCTTCTAGAAACACAGAAAAGTATACGAGTGACGAGTCCAAACCAACACCCAAGTTCCATCTGTATTTAGTTTTCTTCTTCCTTTTTTCTTTTCTTTTTTAATAAGACAAATACGTACGGTACGCGTTTCTAAAATTCACCTGTTGTCCACTTTGTGACTCTAACCGCACCATTTTAGTATGGATAAACACCTCATGTTACTAGGCCAAGAAGCCATCGACATCTGTATTCACTAAGTTATACAACTCTTTGTTTTGATGTATGTATATCTCATTGAATTAATTTTAATACGGATGGTTCCTATGCTAAAACGATATTGCGGCTCTGGTTCCAAACTTTCGTTAATTATATCTTTTGATCAATAGTTTGCTCAAACGTAATATTGAGCAAACTATGTGAGAGATTATTTTAATATTATTTAGCCATGATGGTGGCCAGATATATGACATAAATTGGCATATGCAAAATAGTCTTTTGAGAGAATTACACAAATAGTCGGGAAAAATAATCTTAGGGCTCAAATAACAAAATTAAAAAGACCATTTTATGTAATTAATTATTTTGAAGATAATAATATTTTAATAGGCATCATAGATACACTTGGAGGGCAAGTAATTGAACTCTTGACTCATACCCTCCCCCCTTAGATTCCCTATTTAAGACACCATCAACACCCTCCAAACTTGTTATCACTCCAAAAAAGAGATTAATTCAACTCTCTTTTTCACTTTTTAAATTCAAACAAAAGCTCACATGGAGAACGAATTATTAACACCTCATATGAAGATCCACACACCCAAACGGGGAAAAATTAAAGCTAGGATTTTTAAAGGGATTGCAGTGTCGGTAGTCTCTGCAACCACCAAAACTGGCGGGTTCTTGGGTTTGATCAAGAAAGAATATGAAGAAAGTGACGGTTCGGCCCCTCCAACCCCTCCTAGCACCCCAACAACACGAGCGATTGAGCTAGAATGACGATGACCAATCTCGTCATTTCGCATGATGTGCTAGAGATGGTCGTTTGATGCTGTTAAATATTTAATCGTGTGTAAGTTTATAGGTATTGTAAAGACATATTTTAAATATGTTTTTCTGTAATGGAATGAAAACTTGGATCCACTATTATCGATCACGAGTTCGTTCTTATATGTTATATATTGTAGTCTTATGATATTTTGGTGATTATAATCATTAATGTATAATTACGAAAAGTATGAAGAATGATATCTTCAAGTTCTTTTTGTTTTTTGAATGATATAATAGTTATATGACTATGACAGTGTATTGTAACTTGTTGACCCAGTTGTTATTGATGTAGGTTTAACTCAAAATAATTACTAAGTCAAATATTATATTAAGTGATATCTTTTTCTTAATATTACTTTACTCGTCAAACTAATTAAAAAATCAGATAACGTCGTAATCAATCATTCAGTTGTATTTTATATACACACTAGTAAACAACCCTGTGATTCGCGGCGGGTCTAACGACTTTTAAATGGTTACTTACATCAATTACAGTTTGTGTCATCTGATTCAAATTGTTTTGCTTGGTTCTTTGACGTCTCTCTCACTGTATTCAATGTCACCTCTTTTGCGCCTTGTTAACGGTTATAAGCCTTTTATAGCGACGGCCGATGACACTTCGACCGTCAATGTGTTCCAAATCATACATATCCATATAATTAGACAATATGACTACAGTTTTTTTTGTAACCGAACAGTAACCGGAACCGAAAATGACTAAAAATTAGAACCAGAACCTATTATAGTAAACCGGTTTGGTTCCAGAACCGGTAAAGTCGGTTCTCGCTAATCGGTTCTGGCCAGAACCGTTTCCGTTGTATATTTATCAAATATGTTGTCCAAACTTTGCAAATTACAAAACAAGTTTATATAATTGTATGTCTTCTTTCACGGTAAAATTAATTTTGGTTACAACATGAACATCCGTTATATTTTTTATTAAAACTTAATTGTCAAATTTAAATAAATCATTAGCAACGATAGATTAAAGGAAGATCATATCGATTTATATTAAGTTACCTTGATAGATTAAGTCAAAATTGATCATGGTTGCTAGGTCTTGAACGCAAAGAAATAAGATTTGGAATTAAATAATAATTGAATGGACGCGGGTTAATAAGTTACTCTATAATAAATGGGTATTGGTAAATTTAGTTAAAACGTTTTTAATATTCCGGTTCTTCGGTTCCAAGTCTAGAACCGCCGGTTTTACCAGGAACCGAACCGCGAACCGTTTAATGCAAATTCTAAGAACCGAGAATCGTAATGTAACACAGGTTAGCGGTTCTGAGGCACCGGTTCGGTTCCGGTTCCGCGGTTCTGGCGGTTCCGAACCGTTTTTTGCCCACCCCTATTTGTAAGTTAGCGTTAAGGGATTTAACTTTACTTCAATAAAGATTAGATCTTAAAATTCTAATTGATTCATCACGAACCTTGGAAAAATATAATTATAATATTATTATTATTGGACGCACCCTTCATCTTCTTCAATTCAATGCCTCAACAACTAACATCTCATCACTAACACTTACCATCCATAGAAAAAATAACACTAACCATCCATCGCTACCTGTGTCTTTTGTATGGAGCCGCAGGCTGGTTAGCAAAGAAACCATTTGGAAACCGAAAGGGTGTCCTAATCCTCTCTCTGTCGTTGTGAACCATCACCAACACCATGTCACCATCGTCATCGTTTCTAGATTTGTTGTAGCGGCCAAAGGAACAAAGTGACCTGTGTTGGAAAAATGGTCGGTTCGGGTCAAGTCAACGCGGGCCGACCAGATTATGACCCGGTAAGAGTTACACCGAGAAAAACGAACACCGAGCCCACTTAATTATTAATTGGGCTAGACATGATTAATCAAGGACCTTTAGTAGACAAGTCTTTAAGTTGGTGATTGGGCTAAAAGCCCAATGGGTTTATGATTGGGTTTAACCCTAATCTTTTAATATATAAACAACTTATTGTTTATAGTTAAACTAACCTACTAACCAAACACCCTAGCCGTCACAGCCGGACCACCGCCATCAGCCACCAGCCTACTGCCGGAAACCACCGCCGGTCGCCAGAAAATTCCGCAGCCGACGGATCTGCTGCTGCTGTGTTTCTGGGCTGCTGCTGACGTGCTCCAACTGCTGCCGCTGTCTATCACCAGCTGCCGCCGCTGTCTGCCGGAAAAGTTGCCGGAATCTTGGTTGTTGTTGTGTCACCGTCTAGCACAGTTAGTTATCTCTCGGTGTCTCACCCGGTTGTGTATAACTGAGGTATAACCTTTAATACTTTATCTATGGTTGTCGTTTATTATTTCGTACTCGTATTAGTTCCAAGTTCGGGTTTCGGTTCAATGGTTGTTCGTATTATCCGCTGTGTTTATTTGGTTCGTTCTATATATTAAATGATTAATATTTACTTAAACGAAAATACTCTAAAAACGGGTTATAATTGTTTTAACCATTTCTCGAACCACCGTTGAAACCCAACTGTGGTATCAGAGCCGCGGTTACAACGTACGAGTCGATACCGGTTCGTTTAACCGGATCTACATCACAAACTTTAAATCGTTTAAAGTTTCTTGATCTAGATTTGTTTTCGGGTAATTTTAGATTTGGTCAAAGTTTTGTTTATTTTATTTGACCAAGTCAAAACGACCCGAATATTATTTTTATTTGAATATGTAAATCCGGCCCCAACCTATGCGTGTTTGGTTGTTGAGCTTGTTATTTGGCCATATGGATGGTTCAAAATTGTAAATGTTATATTTTATTTTTCGGTTTTCTTTTGGCCATACGGATGGTTCAAATTTGTAATAGGAAATTATTGTTAGTATTATTATAAGTAAAGAAGACCCGAAGATAACCGAGGACGAGCCCAAGGATTTCTTGGAGTTAGTGGGAATTCGGACAAGATGACGGGATGCACCTTGAACTCCATCCTTGTAGTTATTTTGTGTTGTAACCCCTTGACCCGATCGGTCTTGTTAATTGGCTCTAGCGAGACCGATCACCTTTATTGGCCATTATGGATTTACATATTTTATTTGCTATTGTGGTTGCTTGGTTGTTTATATTAGGATTATAATATCACTAACCTAATATCAAATAAATTTAAAATAAACAATTTTAATTAACCAATTATGTTTTGCAAATAAAAGCTTTTTGATTTCCAAAACTTATAACTTAATAGATTTTCTGTTAACTTAAAATTGGTTAGCCGTATCATGACAAACTTAGTTTTAATAGGTGATCAAAACTAAGTGTCCTGAGAGATGAAAGGGTTCATCATTTTGTCCCGATTATATACAGTAAAATTTGAATTTTACTCTATTCGGTAATTTTAAAATTAATCCCAATATAAAACCAATAGTCTATGCCAATACTACTACATGTCACACTTGAGGCATACTGCGAAATTTCAAGTGTTTGGAGCTACTGCACCGCACTTGTTTTCTAGCCTATCCCATCAAGGTGAAAGCGTTTCGTTGACACATCCGGCCCTTTCACATGTGACCGTACTAGGACGACTATTACTTTACTCTCATGTTACATATTACAGCTGTCTGGAGACTTAGAATGGGCAAATATGAGGCTAAACGTATCTATTTAGGCAATCGTTGCCTTAATAGGCCTCATAATCGAGAGTTGTGCTCTATTCACAATTGGCAATCTTTGTCAATCTGCCTAAACACTTATTAATGTTGTGTGCTACAACTGCTTTTAATAACTGGAAACCAGATTCTCAAGTTCCTATTATATTAATGTTATTGGGTCGTTAATAATAGGATTACAATGTCGAAAATACTAATTAAATTTACTTTTGATTTATTAATCAGATGTCGTCAAACGAAAACTCACCCTACGCCCTTAAGTCTATCATTGAGAAGGATAAACTGAACGGTACCAACTTCATAGAATGGCACCGCAACTTGAGACTTGTTCTCACCATGGCAAAACTCCTGTATGTTCTTGATGGACCTGTTCCAACCGAGCCTGAAACAATACAGCCGCTGCTCGAAAAATTCTTGAGAAGCATAGGGATGACTCGGCTGATGTCTCCTGCATTATGCTAGCCACCATGACTTCTGAGCTTGCTAAAGGCTTGGAAGACTTTGTTGCCTATGAGATGCTTGAACAACTCA
Organism: Bidens hawaiensis; assembly: GCF_021521415.1. Classification (NCBI taxonomy): domain Eukaryota; kingdom Viridiplantae; phylum Streptophyta; class Magnoliopsida; order Asterales; family Asteraceae; genus Bidens; species Bidens hawaiensis. The sequence goes on from NW_027504918.1 coordinate 114,528, forward strand.
AGGTAATGTTCCAGAAACAACTCCGTTAGGTACGATTCGACACCATGAAGCAGCTCATTAGCTGCAAGATGGCATAGGGGTCTCCCGTCAGTGCGCATGTCTTAAAGATGAATGGGCACATCGATCAGCTTAAGAAACTTGATTATCCCCTGCCTGATGAGATGGCAGCGGATTTCATCCTCAACTCTCTCCCAGCTCTTACGACCAGTTCGTAATGAATTTTAACATGAATGCCTGGGTGAAGACAGTGCCGGAGCTGCACAACATGCTCAAAACGGCTTAGATAAACATTCCTTCAAGGACCAATCAAGTTCTGATGATCCGATCTGCTGGTGTGAAGAAGCCTAAACCCAAGAATCAGGGTTATAAGGGAAAAGGCAAGAAGAAGGTTATTGTTGCTGCCAAGTTTGCCACCAACACTAACAAGAAAGTTGCAAAGCCACCACTGCCGCCCTTTGAGGAGCGCCAGTGCTACAGATGCAACCAAATGGGGCACTGGATGCGCAATTGTCCCGAATACCTTGCTGAGATCAAGAAGAAGAGAGCAAATGGTGAAGGCTCTTCTCGAGGTATTTCCATATACGTTATTGAACTTTTCACTGTCTCTAGCAACACATGGGTATTTGATACCGGATGTGGTTTCCACATTGTTAATGTCATGCAGGAGCCTGAGAAGTGGAGAAAGCTGAATAAAGGCAACATGGAACTCATCGTCGGAGATGGGAAGAGAGTACCAGCTCTGGCAACTGGAGTTTTTCATTTTACTTCTCCATCTGGCCTAGTTTTTCCTTTGAATAATTGTTTGTATGCTCCTGGTTTGACCAGAAACATCATTTCAGTTTCGTTGTTGTTTTAACAAGGTTTTAAGTACGTTTTTAATGACATGGCTATTTCTGCTTACTTAAATGATATCTTTTATTTTGAGGCTAAACCTCGAAATTGTATTTATGAGATTAATGTTCAAACTAATAATAACGTATATAATATTTCAAAACGTATCAGATCTAGCATCAATGATACATTTCTATGGCATTGCCGACTTGGTCACATAAGCAAGGAATGAGTTAAAAGACTCCAATCCGAAGGGATTCTTGAATTCACAGGACCGAAATCTTTTGACGATTGTGAATCTTGCTTAGCTGGCAAACTCGCCAAGGACTCCTTCACTCATAAGAATGAACGAGCAAAAGATCTGTTAGGACTCATACATACTGATGTGTGTGTACCTTTTAGAACTATGTCTAGAAACCATGAAAGATTCTTCGTTTCTTTTATCGAAGACTATAATCGATATGCTTCTGTGTATCTTATGAAACACAAGCATGAAACTTTTGAAAAGTTCAAAGATTTTCAGAACGAAGTGGAAAACCAACTTGGTAAAACCATTAAGATGCTTCGATCAGATCGAGGTGGAGAATATCTCAGCTCTGAGTTCATCATTCATCTAAAAGAGCGTGAAATTGTTTCACAACTCACTCCACCTGGCACACCCCAACATAATGGCATGAGAGAGGAGGAATCGAACTTTGCTAAACATGGTTCAATCTATGATGTGTAGAACCAAATTGCCTCACTCCTTTTGGGGTTATGCCCTTATGACCGCTGCCCGCATTGTCAATCTGGCTCCAACTAAGAAGGTAGACAAAACCCCATATGAGATATGGCATGGGCGAAAGCTAAATTTGTCTTTCTTAGAGTATGGGGATGTGATGCTTATATCACAAGTGAATCTAATGATAAAGTTGATCCCCGCGGCGTAAAAGTTGTTTTCGTCGGATACTATAACCAAAGCGGTTATTATTTCTTTCATCCTGATACAAATTCTATTTCTATCAAGAGGAAAGACCACTTCCTCGAGAAAGAATTTCTCGATCGAGGAACTGGAGATAACATTGTCGATCTTGAAGAAATTCAAGAACCACAAACAACTGCTGAGGAAGCTGGAGTGTCTGATCAACAAGTAGTTGTTGCTGATACATCAGACATGAACACGAGCGTTCGCAGAAGTAGTAGGACTCCCGTACCAAATTCTAGATACTTATGGCATTTAGATGGTCCCGAAGTCTTATTAGTAGCCGAGTCTAATGACGAGCCTACTAACTACAAATCTGCTATCTTGGATCCGGAATCCGAGAAATGGCGAGATGCCATGAACGCCAAGATGCAGTCCATGCATGACAACCAAGTTTGGAACTTGTTTGAGCTACTCCCCCCGATGGTCGGGCAGTAGGGAGCAAGTGTATTTTCAAGAGAAAAACCGACTTGCATGGAAATGTGCAAACCTATAAAGCACGGATAGTCGCAAAAGGTTTTACCCAAACTCAAGGGTTGACTATGATGAAACCTTTTCGCTCGTTGCTATGACTAAGTCAATAAGGATATTACTTACCATAGCTGCATACTACGACTATGAGATATGGTAAATGGATGTCAAAACCGCTTTTCTTAATAGACATCTTTCTGAGGATGTTTATATGGTTCAGCCTGAAGGTTTTGTTGATCCAAAATATCCTAATAGGGTTTGCAAATTGAATAAGTCCATTTATGGACTTAAGCAAGCATCTCGAAGCTGGAATCTTCACTTTGATGAGAAAATCAAAGAGTTTGGTTTAATAAAAAATAAATACGAGCCTTGTGTTTACAGAAAGGCTAGTGAGAGCACTATGTCATTCCCATCTTGTATGTGGATGATATACTGATCATTGGAAACAACATTCCTATGCTTAAGGAAGTTAAGCATTGGTTGGAATCTTGTTTTGCAATAAAAGATCTTGGAGAAGCCGCTTATATTTTGGGAATAAATATCTATAGAGATAGATCTAAGCGGATTCTAGGGCTAAGTCAAAGTACTTACATAGACAAAGTAATGGCACGCTTCTCAATGGAAAACTCCAAGAAAGGAGCTGTTCCAATGACTAAAGGAACCGTGTTGAGCAAATCGCAATCTCCGGCAATGGACATTGAATCTAAGCATATGCAAGCAATTCCATATGCTTCTGCGGTTGGCTCTATCATGTATGCTATGTTGTGTCCTTGACCAGACGTCTCGTATGCCTTGAGCACGACCAGTCGTTTTCAACAGAGTCCCGGCATTGCCCATTAGACTGCTGTAAAGAACATTCTAAGGTACTTGAATAGGACCAAAGATATGTTCTTAGTGTTTAGGGGAGTGGAAGAGGAGCTCACTGTAAGGTGTTACACTGATGCTAGCTTCCAGACTGACCGAGATAAATCTCGTTCACACTCAGGTTTCTTTTTCACTCTCAATGGAGGAGCTATTTATTGGAAGAGCTCCAAGTAGAGTGTAGTGGCGGATTCTACCACCGAATTCGAGTATATAGCTGCATCGGATGCTGCTAACGAAGCTGCTTGGATGAAGAAGTTCATAACCGACCTAGATGTGGTTCCGAGTATTCGCAAACCAATCGAGGTATTTTGTGATAACACAGGTGCTATTGCTCAAGCCAAAAAGCCAAGGTCTCATCACAGAACCAAGCATATCCTAAGGAAGTTCCATCGTATTCAGGAAATGTTGGAACGAGGTGACATCGTGATAAGCAAAGTAGACACAGATCAAAATCTAGCTGACCCGTTCACTAAGCCGATGATTCAGGACAAGCATGATCAACATAGAGATACTATCGGGCTTAGACTTGCTAGTGATTTATTTTGATTTAGTATTTGGATGTATGAACATTTAAACAGTTGTACTTTTCAGTTCACTTTTGATTTAATGGTTAAATGCAAATGTTGAATGATACGACTGTGTTCCTTTTAATACGTTTAATCCGTGAATATTATATTCTAAATTATCCGTAGTCGGTCAGATTCGTGGGAACGATTCTGAATTAAGACTATTCTGACTTTGGACTCAAGGAGTTGACTTCCAAACTCACAGACCTCATTATGAATAGCGTTGGATGAAACTCGCATCAAATCATCTCCATGGATCTTGATAATAAGATGTTTTGATAATAGTATGCTCATTTAGTATCCTTAGACCTGAGATACATATTGGAACTTTCGTTTACCGAGGAATATTCTTTGATCATGTTAACCGTTGTTGCGTAACTGCCAACCATAAAGGCATTGATTGGGAATATTCTGGAGTTCAGTGGGAGTTGTATGTAGTCAAGATGGGATTCTGTACTCTTACATGAAAAATGTAACAGTTAGACATCTTGGCGCCCTCGTTGATTCAAACTGGTAAAGTGTGAGGCCTCACCCAAACTTACGGTGTGTTTGATTGGACAACTTTGACTCTATATCGAGAACTACAATGATTGAACGCTATATGAGATTGATTTGATCCATGTCTCATTGTTCAATTGATGTCTTATACAGAAAGGATAGATGACAACGGTTACAATAAGTTCATTATCTTGCGATAATGTATTCCAATATATTTTGGTTATGGATTTAAAAATGTCATAATCAGTTGGGGACAACTATGTGTAGCTAGAACACCTCTGACTGTCAGCGTTGTGCTACTTGATCCAAATCCGTCCAAGTGGGAAGACTGTTGGAAAAATGGTCGGTTCGAGTCAAGTCAACGCGGGCCGACCCGATTATGACGCGGCAAGAGTTACACCGAGAATAACGAACACCGAGCCCACTTAATCGTTAATTGGGCTAGACATGATTAATCAAGGACCTTTAGTGGACAAGGCTTTAAGTTGGTGATTGGGCTAAAAGCCCAATGGGTTTATGATTGGGTTTAACCCTAATCTTTTAATATATAAACAACTTATTGTTTATAGTTAAACTAACCTACTAACCAAACACCCTAGCCATCACAGCCGGACCACCGCTATCAGCCACCAGCCCACTGCCGGAAACCATCGTCGGTCGCCGGAAAATTCCGCAGCTGCCGGATTTGCTGCTGTTGTGTTTCCGGCTGCTGCTGACGTGCTCCAACTGCTGCCGCTGTCTATCACCACCTGCCGCCGCCGTCTGCCAGAAAAGTTGCCGGAATCTTGGTTGCTGTTGTGTCACTGTCTAGCACAGTTCGTTATCTCTCAGTGTCTCACCCGGTTGTGTATAACCGAGGTATAACCTTTAATACTTTATCTATGGTTGTCGTTTATTATTTCGTACTCGTATTAGTTGTAACCGGATCCAAGTTCGGGTTTCGGTTCAATGGTTGTTCGTGTTATCCGCTGCGTTTATTTGGTTCGTTTTATATATTAAATGATTAATATTTACTTAAACGAAAATACTCTAAAAACAGGTTATAATTGTTTTAAACCGTTTCTCAAACCACCGTGAAACCCAACAACCTGAGCTGCTATCATGGTGTTGCTGCTGGGACGGTCCTCTGTTTAGAACCGAAAGTGAGGCCGGGATGGGAGGAAGAAGCGAAGGGATGAGTGTTGCATGGTGGTGATTGTCGACATCTCCGGTGGTCGGAGTTCTGCCGGTATCACCACGGGAATTTTTTTAACCTGTTGTAAATGCCACTTTGAAATTCGTACCGGTTTACACACCTGTAAAAAGTTATCTGGCTCAACTCATTTGCTGATACTAAGGCCACCCGTGGTGGGCGTGGTCTTGGGGCGATTTTGGGCGACATCCGGCGAGAACACACCCCCCCCCCCCCCCGACGAATTGTGGGGAGATAAGGGGGGCGCAAACCATTTGTCGCCATTGTTTGATTGAGTTTAATAATAAAATAATAATAAGATCGTTACAAACAGTCAAATGTAAAAAAAATTAATTTAAACAAGACAGAATTACAAGTTTTGTCCTCTAAACAAAGCCAATTTACGGTTCGTGTCCTTTATTTAGTTTGTTTGCAGGCGATATCCTTTAAACATTTTTTTCCTACACGTTATGTCCTTTATGCTAATTGGGTTTGAAAAAATCAATTAAATTTCGTCACGTGAGTCGCATGTGCTAGGCACGTGAGGGCAATATAGTAATTTCATACCTAAAATAATACTATAGTAATAATAAACTTAAAATGAAATTAAAAGACTCATGCCCCCTATGGCCCCACCATGGCATCATCTTATCACCAAACACCCTCAGTCCTCATTATCCGATCACCAGATCACAACAATCACCTTGACGGCCGATTTTATACATGCATCCGGTGATTGTGTTCATTACTATCAAAATAGAATATCATCATCTTCATTATCTTATTTGTTACCACAGCCACCAACTGCAACCCTATCCGCACCCACCCCACCTGATTTTCCTCAACATCTATAAAACCCAATCAAACCAACACACAAGCCGGCTTATTTTTGCAAAACCAAAATTGGATCGAGAAAATCGACCATATGAACTAATCATTATCAATTTGTTTACTCAACAACTATAACCCCCAATCTCGTGCGACAAAGAACAAGAAAATGAAGATGAAGGAGTTTGCGAGTGTGTGAAAACCTCCATAAAAATCATCGTCACAGATAAGTGAAAACCCCAAACCTCTGAAAACTTCCATGGTTTGCGGTGGTAGTGGAAGAATTTAATTTAGGTGTTCATGTTGGGTTTGGGTGTGTTGACGTCGGAGTTGCAGGTTCAAGCGGCGACAGTCGAAAGAGCATGGAGGTGGTGAAGGTCCCAAATCACCGTTGCAGATGTGTGAAAAGTGAAAACCTACAAGCTACCTAGATCGTTGTTATAAATCTGTGAAACACCAAAAATCGTCGGAATCTTCTAATGAATTCCCGGTGTGACGGTGGTGGTGGTGGTGGCCCTTTGCAGTTGGCGATGAAAAGAATAATATAGGCGATGACGATGTTCTTTTCATGGTTGCAGGGAATGCATATGAAAAGACCAAAAAGCCCTCACGTGCGACTCACGTGACGAAATTTAACTGAGCTTTTCTAACACAGTTAGAGTAAATGACATAACGTGTAGGAAAAAAATGTTTAAAGGACACCGCCTGCAAACAAACTAAATAGAGGACACGAACCGTAAATTGACTTTCTCTAAAGGACAAAATTTGTAATTCTGTCTTTAAACAATATATATATACATATACTTTTCTTCTCCAAACCCATATCCATTTCATACACTACACATAACCAAAATCTTCAAAAATACAACAAAGATGAGTCCTAGAAGCAACCTGAACCAACCGAAACACTCATTCCCTCCTCAGGTGATCTATCATGGCTCTCGTATGTCTAGATTTGAGTTATTGCGTTCCCCTTAGTCTGATACTATATCAAATTATAAACACACCATTCACCAATAGGAAATGAAACTTTTATAGACTTGTGAATCCAATCTTGAAAGAATTCGTGAACTCAAAGATCCAATCTTATATGGTTAGACCATCCAAATTTCACCCAACATGTCATTAAAGAGGGGTATATTTGTTTTAAATAATCACAATTATCAATTATTTTGGTTGGTGTATAAACTGTTGGAAGCAAGCATGTTAAAAGGTGGGACTGTTAAAATGTTAGACCATCCAATTATCACCACAACCCGAACACCACTGCTACCACCGACCATCACTATCTGAACACCGCCACCGACGGTTTTCACCTGAAAAAGGAGTTTTTCGGCAAAAAATGTTTTTCCTGGGGTTTTGACATGCGAAGACCTCAATATTTGAGGTTTTTAATAATAATAAAAAAGATTCCTAATTGTCCGATTTAAGGTTTCATATGAAGATTGAAGTTTCCGACGATCAGAGACTAACATAGTTACGCTTCCGTTACTCGTGGATCATTGGAAGCAAACATGTTAAAAGGTGTGACTGTCACCAACTATTTCGATAGTTGGACCGGTAGTCACCTAAATGTGAGTGAGATTGTTTAAAACCAATAATTTTCACTACCATTCAGAACCCAACCTAAACCAAATTTTTATTTAATAAATTTGAGTTTTATTAATTAAATGTAAAAAAATATTAAATAATAAGTTTACGAGCCAATAATATCATATAAGAACCATGTTAAAAATAAACATTTTTAAATAACTTGGATTTCAATAAAATTCATTTCGAAATGTTAGAAAAATAAAACTAGTTTGTATATTAAAATTTGAGAAGAAAATTAGTTATTACAAGTTATTAGACAAAATTCAAAATATACGTTTTTGTTTGAAAAGAAAAAGGAAAAAGAAAATTAAATTATCACCTAATAAAGTTGGTCGTAGTGAGGAAAGAAAAGTAGGCGATGGGGTTTTTTTTGTTAAACAGCCCCCATCCCGCGGCGATAATAGGGGCGATTAGGGGGAATATATATATGTTGTTGTTTTTTATTATTATGTAAATTTTTGATTGTTGGCAAACGGTCTAAAATAAAAAAGAAAAAAAACAAAATAAAACAAAACAATATATATAAAATAACCTGAATCACTATAACAACTCGGGTTTTCATTATTTTATATAAATTCCAATACTCGACCCGTTATTGTTTTTGGGTAATCTTAATCAACAAAACATCGCATTTATCGAGTTAATATTGTTTTATTATTATTATTGTTTTTAATATTTAATGAATTTTCAAATAGAACTTTGAGATATATACATTTTCACCCCTAAACCTTAGTTTTAACCCTTTTGTTTCCATCTTAGAACTCAAGGACTAAAATTGCAAATCTGCTTAAACATTTTATTATATTATTAATCCAAAACCCAAACCCATTATCCGAATCCGTATTTGACCCGCAATCCAATTGTTTCTTGAGCCTTAGTTCTCATTGTAATCATGGAATTGATCATTGAAGATCGTTGTATTGCCTATTGCGATTCTCACTGACATAGTTAATTTGGAAACGAGATCAAAATAATACGAAGATATATTATTAACCAAACAGTCTTCATACACTATAGTATATACCATTAACAGTTGATTTTAACCAAATTAATCTCGTCTGCACTGTCATCATAACCCAGCGACCAAAACCCAATCACGAATTGAATTATTTTGACCTGTGGATAAACGTTCTGATCTCATTTGTGGCCGTCAGTTCTTTATCATCGTTCACAATCAATTCCTCATAATGGTATGTAATTGTTATATGTATCTGACTCATTTTGATCCCATTAACAATAACCCCATAATAAATTGATCAAACATTAAGTAGATTAACCAATTGTAAAAGCTAGGGTTCATGGGAATTGGGGGTGTTCTAGGCTGTTGTATTTAATTAACTATTTCTATAAGATTACCAACTGACACCTCATCACAGTTGGTCTAGGGTTTGTGTGTTCAAACCATGGAACCGGCCAGGTGCGCGGGTTTGAGCCCCTAAAAAACGCGGTTTTTATTTTATTTTTTTGTAAAGGGTTTTAAATGAGTTATTAATTGATTTATAATTAATATTAGATATAAAATAAATATTACTTTTATTAACCGACACTTGTTAATTCACGCTTCTAGTCATTAAGTTACGTCTCTTGTCAAAATTTCGTTAAAAACTTTCGTTTATGTGTGTGTGTGTGTATATATTTTATTTATATATGAATGCATTATAAGTATACATTAATAATAAATCAACTTTATTTTATTAAAACCCGACACCTTTATTGATGATTCTTGTCGTTGAACGTTTTTTTTCAAACTTCTTATCATTATTATATATATAGGTATTATTTTTAAACAAAAGTATAATAAACGTTTAAAGTGATTAAATTTATTTTCACTGTTGATTTGTCGTTAATAGATTTAAAATAGTTTTTTATATATTTATATTCACGTTGTCATAATCATATATCAAATTATATCTAAACTAAGTATTTATATGTTCAATTACATGTTTCTTATATCATGTTTAACTAATGATTTTTTTTTAAATAATTATAGCAATAGAAATCAATCGTTCAATCAATAATAATCACAAACATAATTTAAATCACATCGAAACCCTAAATCCATTTTACTTGTTATATCCTTTACAATTAATTTATATTTTCGTTATTAACTAGGAATCCTTGTCGGTGAATCCCGAAGGGTTTAACATTCTCACATCCTCATTTGTATATTGTGCATCTAATCAGGTGAGTAATCGCTCCTCTATTTTACAGATTTTTAAACTGTTTGGGGAATTATCGTACCTTTTATCAAAATTTAATTTTTACATCGTACTATCAAATGCAAACTGTTAATATTTGTGTTGTGTATCAATTGACTGGCTACTTGTTACTTGTTATTTGCTTTTGTGTTTATTTATCACATTTGGAGAGGTTCATCATAATAATCACATCATGCCGTAGTGGTCAGTGTCCGATCGCATGACAATTATCTCACCGACAACTCAATTATGGTAACCAACGCCTGATTCGCATAGCAACGGTTTAGACTGCTCATCATTATTTGTTTACAATGTTACATGCCATGGTTTGATTGTATATACTCACATATAGTTGTTTCGCTTTTCATTTATATATTAATATATTGTATTTAAAACTGGTGATTTTCTCACTCAACCCCGTGTTGACAAAAAAAATATTTTGTACGCATTTGCAGGTTATCAGGTTGGTTGTTTATCAAGATGAATATCACTTAGAGATGACTTTTAGGATATAAAACTTATTCAATAATTATTTGATTTTGTTTTGTAGTTTTTTTATACTTGATGTACTTAAATGTAAAATGTTTATTTAAAATAATTAATTAGATATTGTCACTTACGATTGCATGATAGTACCTTGTGGGTTGTGAACAATCAATTCGCGCCCCGACATTTCTGCCTTAGGTTGGGGTGTGACAACCTGTGAGGCCACGGCCACGGTGCCCTACATTGGACGTTAAATTTACTCATAAACACAGTTCTAAATATCATAATTAATTAAAAACTTTTCTTGGAAATATTTAAGTCAATCATTTCTTACAAACCATTAAATACTTGTCTCAAAACATCACAAATTGTCTCAACATAAAACTTAAAAATAAAACATCATGTCTTCCTTCCTTAGATACCAGTCATTCAATCCATGCCACGTGCCATACTCATGCTATCTCTTTTAACCTATTTACCCTGCGTGCATACTAAAAGTCAGCTACGCTGAGTGAGTTCTACTTAATCAGGCAACATACAATACATTCATATACTACATACTTAATCTACTTTACTTTCTTTCGTGCATACATAAGTACATACCTTCATTCTTACTTTCATATTGTCATTCTTTCATACTTTCATATTTTATCTTACTTCACATACATACGTATACGTTTTAAAGAGTCTTTCGCCCTATAACCTCACAAATATTATTAGGGTCTGCCACCCTCCTTTCACATATATTATTAGGGTCTACCACCCTTTTACTGTCAATTCATACATACCTATATTTTCTTTTATATTTATATACTTTCATACATACTCTTAATCTTTTTTATATCATACATACATCATTCATAAACATATGTATATCATACATACATCATTCACAAACATTCACATATCATACATTTACTACTTAAGGTAAGTGTATTAACTAATCACACCGAGTATGCACACAGCCCGAAAGCATAACAAGGAAATTGGGCTAGATACTCACCTGGGTCTGATTCCTTTCAGAGTTAATGGTAACTCCTTTCCTTAACTGGGCGCAGCTATCTGTATAACAATTACAAGTATCAATTAACTAGCCCTATCCATATCATATTTTTAGATTAATAAAACCCTCAACGAACGGGGGTCCGAGGGCAGCACCCCTGGCAGCGGGGTCTAGGGGCAGCGGCCCCTAGAAGGGTCCAAGGGGCAGAGCCCCTAGCTGGGATCAGCTTGGAAAAATATTATTTTCATAAAAGTCCTTTACTAAAAGTTCATCAGAAAACTTAAGTTTGGACTAATCGAATGAAACTCTAATTGAATGAAATTTTAATAGAATGGAATTCTAATCGAATGGGAATTCTAATAGAATGGAAATTCTAATCGAATGGAAACTCGATTCGATTACCTTTCTCATTCGATTCGATGACTTTGCCCATTCAATTCAATTACTTTGCCCATTCGATTCGATTACTTTGCTCATTCGATTCGATTGCTTTTCTGTCAATTCAATTCGATTACTTTTCTTTTGAATCAAGTTTCTTAAGGGCTCGATTCATATATGATTTCCATTCTTATCACTTTCCAGCCCTTCCTCTTGACCCGTTTTGCCAGTCTTGCATAAGAAATGAGCCTTGGTCTATAACCACATCGTGTTCTTGCACTAACCCGATCCAAACGTTACTTGCTTGTTCCGTCTCATTCCAAACATTTCGTTTACATTCAAGTTTGCATTTTTCTTACATAATAAGGCCTGATTTGCCTTATTACGAAATCTTAGGGCAAATCGAACTTAAAAACTTAACCTTTACATCTAAAACGCACCTTTTCGGTTCACTTCTAGCTACGGGTTGGCTCACCACGTGATTATGGACGCCCTTTCTTGTTTTTATGATGAAGATCTACCACAAACCCTTCTTTGTTCGGAATCAAATCTTATCAGAAATGGAGAGGAGTGTTTGTGTGTGTTTTGATTGTGTTGGGAGGCAAGGTTGGTGGAAATGAGGGTTTTAGGGTTTTAGGGAGGTTTAAGGGGTTTATATATCCTTAAGCCCATGAACTTAAGACCCATCACCATCCCTTATTCCATCTTTTATTGACCAAACTCACACTCTATTATTTTTATCTAACTTAATTGAATAATAACACACTATTTATAAAAAAAATTCTTTATTTATTATTATTATCAAAAGTAGGATGTTACACAACCACCCAAACCAACCATTCCCTCCTTTCGGTCAATACCATGGTTCACAAAACCAACCGAACCAACCGAGCGTAAAAATTCAATGGTTCCCGAACACCGGAAACCAACCGAACCTAAACTATTTATATCCTTTTCCCAACCCAAACTTAAACATGTACGCCAACTTCCTCATCCCGAAAACCTCCATGTCGGTGTTCAGGTCTAGCCAAGCGGAACCGAAGACTCAAACAACACGGGCCTACGGTTCAAGCCAAAAGATGACCCATAAACACAAAAAGAAGCAACCGAGGGAGCCAATGGCGCCACGTGATCCATACAAGCAATGACCGGAGGATGAGGAACTAGCTCTCACATAATCTTGGATCGCCATTTTGGAGGACCTCGACGTTGGTAAGCTTTTTAATATTAAGTATTTATATAACTCTATGTAGTGTTTATTAAAAATTTATATTAGTTGTGAACATAATTTTAATTTGTAGTTAACTTTCAAGCCTTCGGAATATTTTGGAAGAAAGTATTTGAAGCTTGGCGTGCTAACGGGTAAACCGGAAGAATACTGGGGTAAAGAAGCGGTTCAAGCCCATTGGAAGGTAGTCAATTCAGAATGCCAAAAATTTGCTAGGATATACAACCGCTTGAGTGATCGCGGTTGGCGTAGCGGAAAAACGATGTCGACATCCAAGCTCGAGCGTTAAGCGACTTTCAAACTCAAGGGCAAACCGAAAGGCAGACCGGGAAACCGTTTAAGCATTTAAGTTCTTGGAAAAAACTCAATATTTTCGAAATAGAAAGAGGCACCCACCATTCCGGTCGCTCGACGAGCTGGTGCATCATCCTGAGCTACAAAAAAGTCGAGGACATCGTCTTCGACAAATCCGAGCACACCAACAACACCCTCCGATGCTCGTAACTTCAACCTTGTTGACGAACATGACGCAGTTAATTTAGACGACGATGGCGCACAATAGTTGGCTCGACCCCGTGGGAGAGGAAGAAAAAAGAATACGAAAAAAGGGGAGAGTTTGTCGTCACGAGTCAATGTTGAGGCCAACGAAGAAGTCAAACGTCTAAATTAGGTGTTCGGTCGTTTCGAAACCCATATTGTGGAACGTACCGCTACCCTTCAAGAAACCAACAAACTCCATGAAAAGCTTACCGCTTTGTCTGAATTTCGGCAAATGGGTAAAGACTACGAATTCCTCGTCACGCCGGGTTAGTCAAAGATGCCGCATTATTGGAACAACGACGAGTTCAAAAAAATGCACAAATATTATGGATATTAGTTTTTATGTTTTTTTTGTAATCTATTTTTTATTCATTTTTTAATTGTAATGTATTTTTATTTATTTAAATAATTAAATTATTGGAGAAAATTAATAGTTAAATTATGGGTTACAAACTTACAACCAATTATTTTATGGCATATGACATGAACCACTCACGTTTAGGTTGCAACCAAGGTTGCTCCACCAATACAGTTGACAACTTACGTTGGTGTGAACCCAGTACTTTAACTTTTGTCTTATTGGTGATGAACCCAATACTAGGTCATCAATAAAAGTGGTCTTAAGTCTGTCTAATCTGGTAGTAAGAAAGGTAACGAAGACGTGCCTTTTATCCTTTTTAATGTGTGAAACGGTCTATAAAAACTTAACCTAACCTAGACACTCTAGTTTTAAATTTATAAACCTAGACTCTCCTAATGCTAGACCACTAGACATGCAAGTGTACCTATTGACTGTAGTAAAGCCCAATGAAGTCCGGATATCGAACCCACGAGACACTAGCGACACCTAAACTAGACTCTGACTAATAACTTAAATAAATTGATTTTGTTGTGAAACAAGCCTAATAGCTAACACATAGGAGAAGGAGTTGTAGGGATAAAGGGAGAGATTTCATTGATAGGTGTATCTTACAATGAGGTATAATAAGATGTATATAAAGAGAAGATAACTTGGACAATAAGCCTAATCTATATTAGGTATTGATAACCACCATAATATATATTTATAACACTCCCCCTTGGTTATCAACTTAATACGCTTGGAGATGTTGCCTCATTAAAAACCTTGCTAGGAAAACCCATTGAGACAAAACCATAGCTAAGGGAAAAAAGAGTGCAGCGCGTATGTCTCCCCCTGATTTATATGCCCATTAAAATGGTAGATATCGATCTTCTGTGAAAGTTGCCCAAAACTTTGTAGTCAATCATTTGTATCTTCGTTCATTGACATTTGAATCCTTAAGTTGAATGATGTTGTATGATCTTCACGTGAAAACTTCTATTGCTTCATCTGGTTATGATCCTGTTGTGTTTTCTCTGCATCAACAATACTAACCAAACTTGTTATGATGGGTTAGTAAAATATAAACACATATTTTCATACCTGAAATATATCCCGTTGTGATGTCTCCTAGTAAAACACATGCCAATAAATATAAATAAAGAAAATAATAATCAAATATAGTTAACTGTACAACATAATGCACAAATGAATTTAATTATGGTATTTCCGAACCAATAAAATTCATATTTAGATAGACAATGATATAGAGTCATTGTTAGACATCCTTTAACATGCTAAAAGGATTCAAATTGTCCATGGTAAAATGTCTCAACATTTTCTAGATACACTTTATAAACATATAATTATACATATACTCGAACTATAAGTCGAACAATAATCACATCGTGCCAAGGTCTTTCAAAAAGAATTTTCTCTTTAAAAGCTCATAACTTTTCCTAGATGATATGTGCATCATCATTGTAAAATGTGATTATAATGACCCTTTAAGAGTGAAATTTTGATAAAAGTATGGCTACTTATATCCAACTTATCTCCCTCTTTATCAAAATATCTCTTGATTTGTGCCAAGCTCATTTCAAATAGTTTAGTCCATACATAATAAGCATAAATCCATGCATTTGCTAATCCATCATGGACTTCTTTTCAACTTGACAAATTATGTATACCCATTCACTTTTTCAGGATTTTTGTTGCATAAACTTGCTCATTAACATATCATTTTGTATCACATATCAAAAATCCATATTGTATAATTTCTTTGTTTATTGAGATATTGTACTCATCATGTACATTTTATTCCATGTGTATGCTTACTGATGCATATAATTACATCATAAAGATTTGTCAGTTAATCTTTCAAGTATTCAATTACCTTAGGAAACTCTTCAAGAGTTCCATTTATGTTCAACATATTCAATAATCGTAAAGTATTCAAATACGACTCTATACACAACAATCATTATGTTCTCGAGAACTTACTTTACATGATTTGATAATTCAAATCCTTCATAGATTTTCTTGTAAACTCAGTATCAACTGAATAACAATATTTATTGGACGCATGTCAATTCTCTCTTTATATTACCAGACTATTAAGTTATCGGAAAATCATTGCTTCCACCATTGGAGAATGTGTCTCCTCATATTTAATCATCGGTCTTTGCAAAATCCTTATGCATTAGTTTTGCCTTATATCACTTGATGAATAACTCATATACAAGACCCGCTTGTATCTAACACATTTTACAACTTTAGTTGTACGGACTGCTGGTCCAACAAACTTTCCGTTTTTTAGAGAATTCAACTCTGCCCTGTTTGGGTCTTTCCACTTTGGCCAATCATATTTCATAGGCAGATCTTAAATCTTGATCCTCGTCATTTTCAAGCGCTATATTATATATAAAACTATAACGATGTCGACTTTATTTTGATTCCATATATCTTGTAGACATGATAAAATATAATTTACTGAGAGCTCTTTATTTTCAGGTATCTAAGGTTCTTCAAGAACCATCATGTCTAATCTCTTTCAAGAGACCTTTTTTACTATACCTCGACTTGACCATCTTTATTACTTGCTCCAATTTTCGAGGAAATTTTACCTTTGGAACCGATCAGTCTACCACGCTACACGTGTGCGCTAGACTTATTATCAATATGCGTTTGCCCTTCCGGGACAATTAAGCTGGAGCGTTAGCAGTTCTTATACGTGTCTTAGTTAGACACTCTCTTTTGGTTAGTGAATCGTCCGGTAATTGATTCGCTAATCTTTATACATGAATTATCTTTTGAACTTTTAGTTCATATAATTTAGTTTGAGGATCAATGATAATTCATTCCAACTAAATTCGTTTTCCAACTGCTTTATTTCTCCCCCTGATGTTGGGAATGCTAATTCACTGAAGTGAAAACTAATGAGCTATAAACAAATATCACATTAACGACTCTAATATAATGATAGATATCGACATGAATTCCCAACTTCCTTTGTGGCCTCATCTTTGTGTCTTGTGGTGGATTAATTTCAGTATATAACAGACATTAGATGAGAAATACTTGGTTACTGACCAAAAACCAATTACAATGGGAAGGAAGTATCATAACTTGTTGGCTTGATGTGGATTAGTTTTCAACACATGTAAAATCATATGTACTCAAATACAAATATGAACATTTGCTCTTATGATAATTGCCTTTGCAATCAATTATAGACGTTGAATAATTGTCTTTAAATAAACAATTTTATGTGGAGAACATAGTCTTTTATGAAGTTCAACACTTTTCCAATGATCATTATTAACTTGGGCATCAAATCATTATTATAACCGAATTTAAATATACCAATATGGAATATTATGCTTGCTATCTTATTAGCTAAGCCATAGATCATGCAAACATGAAGTTGCGATCTTGATAACCATTTAGACGATGCATCGATTTTCAAAACACTAAATGGTATCATGTTAGGATATGTGTATCCTTTTCTCAATTTCATAACATTTAGGGATTAACACCCTCTTTCAGTTGGTAAATAAATAATTTCCCTATATTACATGTATAATTATTATGAAGAATCTTTTGGTTCCTCAATAAATTTCACATCATTGACTCGGTGTGGTCTAACCGGTCACACCATAAGATAATCATGATCCATAAACTTCAGGTTTATGATCGTATATGTATCATGCTTCTTTAGTACAAGATTGTAAATATGAGTGAACATTGTATTATCGTTTCAAACGATCATGTGATTTTCACTTTTGTATTTCAAGATTTTGTTCTCATATATGATCAATCTCTTTGCCACATATGGTGGTCTATCTCATTATTAGCATGGGCATCATTATAATTTAATGATCGATCTCATTATTAGTATAATCACCATTACAATTTTCTCAATTATGTCCATGATTGCAATGATTAATACGTTGTCAAATTCACTTCAGGATTGGTGTAAAACCAAACCACAATTTTCTCAATTATGTCCATGATTGCAATGATCAATACGTTGTCAAATTCACTTCAGGAATGGTATAAAACCAAACCGTTTCCATGGTTTATTCATAACTTTCTCGGTCATGAATATTAAATCACTTAACACATTTCATACACTTTAATGATATGCTACTTCGTGAACATATTTGAGGTTTTACAAATGAAAAATGGTCTTGTCCAGTTTTTCCTCGTAACTAATCTTCTCTTCATGTAACAAATATTGAGAAGTAATACATGAATGAGTCATGCAAGATTTATCATGCTAATATTATATAACCTTCAATTATGAGATTTAGGGAATATGACACTTCAAGGCTCATATTTGAACATATGTATACTCTTTCATGACAATGATAATGAACCATATATTTGGTTTATTTGTTCTATTATAAATAATAGCATAACACTTATATTATACAATATATTATACAATACACGACGTTATAATATATGTTCTTATAAAACGAGTTACGCTAAAAGTTAACGAAATAAATATTATCATTACTTACAAGCAAGTACATATAACTTATGTATTAACCCAAACATATATAACGATTCACATGAGTATCTCACATACAAATTTCTTGCCCAACACTAAAACATAAACAAATAAAAATGGTTTAGATTTAAGCCAGATACACGTTACATTTGCAAACCTTTTTTTCAATAAAAACTTAAGATTAATTGAAATATCTCGTAGGATAGTGCAGTTTTCAAATTAAAATCCACATTCAAAACTTGGTTTACACGATAAATTGAAATATATTTTTAAAATCATTGTTTTAAGAAACTCATTTAATACTTTATTTAGCATATCAAAAGTTACTAAAATTCTTTTCTTTCTTTGATAAAAGAAAATCATATTCCTTTTCTCACATGCATAATAAAGTTATAAAATATAAACACATATATGACATCATCCATTGTATCATGACAAGTAAGAAAACTTATATAAACTCAATAAGATAAAAAAAATATTCAAAAGTATTGGAGGTTACCATCAGAAATCTTCATTAGTTAAATATTGTATTATTACGTATTTGATTTCTAAGCCAACCCCAATGTTGTCTTACATAACAAACTAGCATATAATATAAAAGCAACTTCATGTAATATTTGAACTATATATAAATTGATAAAATCGGCATTTTCTAATCAACTTTTCAAGAACAGAGAAGATAAATTTACTTTTTATATCTCTTATAATACATACGTTGATTGAAAAGAAAAAAATTGAAGATATATCTATCCATAGCATGAACACACGTACTCTAGTTAATAAACAATATTAATATTGTCAATCACTATTACATTATTTGGCATAAGAAAACCTTGATCAATGCAAAGATTCCAATAAACTAAAAGATCGAAGATCTTTGTTTTAAACTTTGAATTGTTAAAATATTTTAGATGATAACTTATAGTTATAATTCAACTACTGATAACATCAAAAGTAAAGTTATCATGATTATTAATTTAAAAATTTTCTTTTTGTAATTTGATTAATACTTAATTTGTTTGATCGATTTGATTTCTTTTTATCAGTTATATGTTTGAAAAGTTAAAGATCTTGATATAACGGAAATATAAAATCAAATTCCTAAACTATGGCAAATATTAAAGACCAATATTATAATGAACCTTTAAATTAACCTACGATAATCCCCTTCAAACAGAATAACCATTAATATTGAGAATGTATCTTTAAATTACCTAATGATTTTTAAACAAATACCTGATTATAGGATGGAAGTTATTTCGTCTCCAGGTTTTGGAATGGATGATCCAACTTGATAAACGAATCTCTTATAGCAATTTTGATCGTCATAATTTCATCAACAGCTTCGTGCTAATAACGTGTTGTGAAACAAGCCTAATAGCTAACACATAGGAGAAGGAGTTGTGTAAGACCCCGTTGCCGATAGCCCTACTTTGGTGTGGGATTTACTCATAAACGCAGTTCTAAAATCCGAGTTAATTAAAAACTTTACGCGGAATATAAAACTTTCATAAAACATTACATATCAAATCATAAACATGTCTTAAAACATTCTTCTTGTCTTTCGAAATTAAAACATAACTTATAAAACATAAAAGGTCTTTAGATGCCAGGCTTTTATTCTTCTGCCATGTGTCCCGCTTACGCCATCTGTCGCATCCTACTCACCTGCGTGCATACTAAAAGTCAGTTACGCTGAGTGAGTTCTAGTTAATCATACATCATACAATGCATTCACTTACCTTCAACCATGAATCCGAAGATACATAATAATTACTTTACTAATTTACTTTTATTTCATACTTTCATACATACGTACATACTTTATTAAGTTCATATTTTATATTTACTGTCCATTCTATCTCAGATATTATTAGGGTCTGATCCCTTCCTTTTCTATCTCAGATATTATTAGGGTCTGATCCATCTTTCCTTTGTCTATCTCAGATATTATTAGTGTCTGATCCCTTTTTACTTCTCTATCTCAGATATTATAAGGTTCTGATTCCGTCTTCTCTATCTCAGATATTATTAGGGTCTGATCCCTCTTTCTTCATCTTCATTCGTACTATCTTTACATACTCATACATATACTTTCTTTATTCATCATTACATACTCATATATCGTACATATATTTATATCATACACATTCAGCTTTCATATACATACCTCCCTTGTCGACACGTGCAATATCCGAAGATCGTTCACGTATCGACAAGCTTTCATTCCCAATCTTAACATAATATCTATCACATAAATCATACATGGCATACACTTACCATTTAAGGTAAGTGTATTAACTATCACATCGAGTATGCACACAGCCCCGAAAACATAACAAGGAAATGGGGCTAGAAACTCACCTGAATGCGGTTACGTTCACCGTTAATCGTAATCCCTTTCTTGAGCTGTACACGACTAACTGTATAACAATTACACGTATCAATTAACTATTACTACTCGTATCGTATTTCTATCTTTATATGACCCACAACGAACGGGGGTCCGGGGGCAGCGCCCCTGGCAGCGGGGTTCTAGGGGCGGCAGCCCTAGCGGGGTCCAAGGGGCAGAGCCCCTGGCTGGGGTTAAGCTGCTCATTCACCTACTCATTCAGACAGTTATTTCCATTAACTGTCTTAACGCATTTTCCTTTAGGATTTTAAGTTATTATCTTATTCACCTACTCATTCGTTAGCCCGATTCATGGTCTATTACTGGATTACTTTTACTTAGCGTTTTAATCGAATTTAACGTTCAGCGAAGTTAACTTGGCTAACTTATCATCAACGAAGTTAATAGTATGCGAACTTGGTAGCAGGCGAACTTGAATGGGGCGAACTTATGTGTACGCGAACTTAACATTCAGCGGGCTTAGTTTCTGGCGAACTTAGGATCCGGGGAAGTTAAGCTTTAGCGAACTTAAAGTGGCGAACTTATCGTTAAGCGGAGTTCACAGTAGGCGAACTTATGCGAGAGCAAACTTAAGGACTGGCGAACTTGCTATGCTTAGCGAAGTTATCCAGCCGCAACTACGGCTCATCCCAAAACCTCTATAATCAGTCCGTTTTCAATGTGTAATACATTGATAAGATGTTAATAATTCTCGCAAACATTCCCTTAGCCATTTTTGGATAAAAAACGACCCAAAAGTGCGTAAAGTTTGGACCTATAGATTAAAACGTTCAATACTAGGTTTAAGGGTTTATTTTAAACGAGCCATAGCAGCCGTAAGTTCGTTAAGTTCGTCTCTAACATCAAGTTTACAACTTTACGTTCCATTTACACTCGATCTAATCTCGTTCTAAGTTTCAAGGTTAAACGTTAATAAAAACGTAAACTTTAAGGTAAAAGGCATACCTTTAGTGCTCGTTTGGATCTCGTTTAACTTGGTTATGAACTCTCAATCTTGTATGTAGCTCGTGTGATAAAGATCTAATACAAGCTAGCGTCCGTTTGGTTTCAAATCCATCTCGTCTCTCTCTCGACCGTATATGGTGATGTGTGCGTTTTTGGAGTGTGTAGAGATTAGGATGGAAAGAAATTAGGATTAGGGTTTTAGGGTGGTTTAGGAGGATATTTATATCCCCTAAAGCCCATGGACCTTAGGCCCATTTCCTTTAATCCATCTTAATTAGTCCAAGTCCATGATCCATCTTTGTTTAACACTAATTAATTACTTAACACACGACAATTTAACGTAACTCTCTTTATTTAATATTAGAATATTTTAGGATGTTACAATTTGTAGGGAGAAAGGGAGAGACTTCATTGATAGGTGTATCTTACAATGAGGTATAATAAGATGTATATAAAGAGAATATCACTTGGACAATAAGCCTAATCTATATTAGGTATTGATAACCACCATAATATACATTTATAACAGATTTAATTGATTTTTGGTCTTTTTTAATTATTAACTATAAAAATAAAAAGATACTTTAACTAAACTAGACACGGACAAATCGGTTTAAAACTCAAATAGGGGAAACAACTACCTAGGCAAGGAATCCTACTAGTAAACTCGTAAACTCTCGGAATTGGATTTATGATTGGTACCGTATTCTAAAAATATGAAATTTATGGAAAAGTACGCTAGATCTCCTCCCGGTGTCACCAACAATACCTAAGAACCTTAAATATCATGTAAGCTCAACAGTTTAATGGTTCGAATCACCTCCCGGTCTCACCTTACCTAAATATGCTAAGGTACCCAAAGATCCAAATCACCTCCCGGTCTCTCTAATCACAATATACCCTAAGGCGTAAAGGGGTATTCTATTGAATTTGGTTATAATTCGGATCTGTAGCAATCTAAAGAAGTCTAAGGTAACTCACTCTCGTGTGCAATCATTACCTAAACTCTTGATTTGCGTTCGACCTTTGTTGACCCTCCAAAATAGAAGCAATAATAATAAATAATATTCCTTTGGTTCCCTCCTGCCTTCACGTGCAAAGTGGCCCCAAAAAGGAGGCGCCCCCCTCTGATTGACGTCTCCTTTCTTTTTTTTCTCTATATTCATTGATAAACCCTTTGATATAACTTATGTGTTCTTATGGGCTTGTTTATTTTATTAATGAACTTTCATCTTTTTGTTTTTATAAAGCATTTAATAATTGAGTAAAACTAACAACTTGAGGCATGCCATTATTTCATTTATTAACTTTATTTGGAGTCCAAACTCTTGTGGCCTACATCACAAAATACACACCAACAATTATTAACATTCAAGATCATTTAATATATTAAATGTAAATTTTACACTTAGAAAAAATCGATTTCTATTTTTTTTAATATTAGTGAAAATAGAAATACATAAAACTTTTAATATTATTTGTTGGTCTTTATTTTAGCAAAAATACTCCATTTTAGTTCGTTGTCTCACGAGACTATCTATAATATATATAAACGAAAACATAAAAATCCTACGTGTCGCGATGTGGTCGCTCCCCCTTTTTTTGGAGTCACCAGATTTGCTTGATTGTTAAATGGAGGTTTCTCATGCATTTGACCCGAATTCACGGGTATGGGTCTTATCAAACCCAGATATTTCTTAAACGGGTTATAACATCTAATTAAATTAAAAAATAATCTCACCAAATATTTGATACACAAATCCGATAAAATAGAAATATATTAAAAATTAATATATGATTTATTTAAAAAAAGATATATGTTATTTATAATTAAAAAACTAATTTTATAGTAAAAAAAACAAACGGGGCTTGGGTCCCATCAAACTCATATAGCTTTTAAAACGAGTTATAACATCTCATTTATTTGTGAAACAATTTAATATCAAACCATAAGTATATTATTAACTTTCATACAATAAAAAAAGTTAAAATTTAAAAAATAGATAAATATTAAATACAAATAATATAAAACGACCCCCGTAATACGGGGGTAAAAAACTAGTTATATATAAAATTTGAACCGACTAGGAGTAAAACTTAATAAAAACCAACCCAAAAGTGGCTCAAAGTGTAAGAAATACTTATAATATTTATAAATAATTTAGCCCATATCACTTTTCTTTATTAATATTACTAGATTGAGGCCCGTGTATTACACGGTTAATTGATGAAAACATTAACTTTAATCATTAAGTGAATTTCAGTCAACAAAATGATCATATATTTGTTAATGCAATTACAATTTATATGAAAATCACAGAAATTACATAACTAAGATAACACAAATATGTTACAAATAAGTAGCCCCTCCGTCTCATTAGAAGTGTCATGGTTTGAAAAACACAAAGTTTAAGGTAGATTGGATGATTACTTTTCTTGCTTACCAAATGACAGTAATGTCCTTGGAAATTGGGTCTATCAATATTAGTTATTAATGTTAATTGTGTGCGTTTAAGGGTAAATTTGGATATTGACTAATAAATTTTGAAAGTGGACATTTGTAATGAGACAAACAAAAAAAGAAACATCAACACTTTTAATGGAACGGAGGGAGTAAAACCCTCCTTGTACACTACATTTGTGATTGTATTAGTTGATATGCATTGTTTATCAAAAATCAAAATCTTTAGTCCATTTCTGCTTGTAACTCTTTATAAGGTAACATATATGTCTGTGTGACAAATAAGGTTAGTCAAGTACATACCGCAACCCTAGAGAAATTATAATATATATCCATGAAACTAACAAAAAAATATTCATACACATAAAATAGCATACATTTTGATCAATTAATATACATGATGTCATTTGAGATCATTTGCTCATGTTTATAAAAAAAAAACATTATTATCTCAAAAAACAGATTACCTGAACTTTGATGATATAATCATCATTGGAATCTGAAATTGATTGATCATGATAAATTATTTGTTGTTATTAATATTTTGCATATGACAAATTTTAATTAATTTTATAATCAAGAAACATATAAAACCCAAAATTTAAATATAACAAAATGATTTGTTTCATTTCATATGAATGGAAAATGACAATGACATACTAACCTTAAAGCCATGTTCAAATAACAGTAAATTCTTTTTTTTTTTTAAGTTGTGTATAGCTTTATTATTTTGAATATAAACTATTATAGACACTTTAATTATGTACTACCCAACAAGTTACACTAACATAACCTCAAATTATTGTATTTGTCTAAAATTAAAATTACTAAGTAATATAATATTGAAATGATTTGAATGAATAACTGATGAAAACGATATTCTAGGTTTTCATATCCTAAATGATTTTTGGAAAGCGAAAATAGTGGAAATGGATTAAAACATATTTTTTTTGTTTAAAAATTTGAATGCTTTTAATTAAGTAATTTGTCTTATAAGACATATTAAATTTAATATATTTGAATGTATAAAAAGTATAAATCAAGTCATAAAATATAGGAATATTGGATTTTAATAATCCTTATTGAATGGTATTGGCCGATAATAATCCCTATTCATTTTATCGCCACTGGCGGTCCCAAATTCAAAAAAGTTGGCCCTCATTGGTCCCCCGTTAAAAAGGACTTAACGGCGATATACTTTTTTCCGAATTTCAAACTAACTTTTTAGGGCTATTAATCAGAAGGAAGATACAAGTCGAATGATATAAAACTTAGCTCCAAACAATGATCTAAACGACTTGATTTTGGTTAATTGTAAGTTCAAACACCCGTATTAAAGCATTGCTTCGTCATTTTGAAGCACTATTTCGAACTAAGTTTTACACCAATCGACTTGTATCCTCCTAACGATCAAAAGCCCTAAAACATTGGTTTGAAATTCAGAAAAAACTATAACGTCGTTAAGTCACATTTAACGGGAGACCATTGAGGGCCAACTTTTTTGAATTTGGGACCGCCAGTGGTAATAAAATGAATATGGATTATTATCGGCCAATACCATTCAATAGGGATTATTAAAATCCAATATTCCTAAAATATATGTTTTTGGAGCATTTTTGTCTTGAGTTATGAAAAAAAAAATTGAAAACTAAATATTGATCTTCTTGTTGCTAACATTTTATACTGCACAAAAAAGTCATATAAATAAATGATAGATAGTTCATATAGTAAATCGTTATTCATATGGATTAAAACTATAATAGGGATGACAATGAAACCCGAACCCGATGGGAAAACCCAAAACCCGACATAAATGGGACGGGTAATACCCGACCCATTAGGGTTTGAGACGGGTTTGAGATTAGTTTTGAAATTTTTCGCGGGTTTGGGATGGGTTTGGGATTTCTAATATACCCGATTACCCGACCCGATTACCCGATAAGATAAACCCATTTACCCGATTATATACCCGATGTACCCGATATAGCTTATTATATATTATATATATATACTATATTCCAAATATATTATTTGTCGAAACTTGTTTATGTCAATTATTTGTGATATTTTATCTTTATGGTAACCTTCGTTGTAATCAATTAATTATATTTTGTCAAAACCCGGTAGAAATCTAGCGGGTTTTGAGCCGGGATATACCCAATGAGTTTTTATCAAAACCCAATAAGAAACCCGAAACCCGACGGGTAATTACCCGATTAAAACCCGACGGGTTTGGGACAGACTTGTTGGGCTTCTATGGATATTTTAGACTTGGTTAATCATATAACTAGTCATTAAAAGGCGGAAGCGTGATTATCTATAAACTTTATGTACATATATCCATATATATATTACAAGTTCATATGTGTGTTAATTTATGAATAACCCTTTATTCTTGTTTCAAGATTACCATTAATCTTAAGATTAGAAACCCGAGACTAAGGATCAAATAATACGGAAAAACTAAACTATCAAAGCTTGTAAAACTTACATTCTTAACTCCTTAAGAGATGTAGTTGATGGTTGAAGAAGATGATGATGTTGATGCTAGACTTTCAAATGGAAAATCCTCAAATGGAAGATACCCCGAGCCTCCAACACACACCGAGCTATGTTAGGAAGCTTGAACACGAGAAACCGAGACTCGAACCTCTTTTGTTTCTTGACTTCGGCCGAACCAAAAGCTAGAGGGAAAGAGAGAGTTGTGGTTACTTATTATATCTTGAAAGTATGTTGATCTTTATATAAATGAGATCATATCTCATTCATATCTTAAGTTAGGTTTTTGGTCAAGTAAAAGTTACTCAACCTCCATCAAGTCCTTACCAACTTTGACCAAGTGTATGGGGTGTAAGGCATACATGTCTAAATAATATATATTTTATACCTTATAAAAGATATAAACATCCCATCTTTTATAAACCATTTTATAAAAGAACACATGTTTAAATAATCATTCCAATAATAATTATTTGAATAAATAAATTAACCAATTAATTTATTTAACACTTTCAAGTAATTATTCAGAAACCCGATTTCTGAATGTGTTGTGTTCTGTATTTGTTTTATAGATCATATCTCAACAAATACATAATTGGTGTGTGTCTAACTCGTTATTGGGTATGACCCGACTTGGATCAAACACGGCTAGCCACATTAACCTAATTATGTGTCTCGGGCATACGGTATTCCAACAATCTCCCACTTGCACGAGACTCATGGGAAGTTAATGCTAATGGTGAATACCGCCTAACAACAGGTCACCATCCCTAGTGTGTTTGACTAAGTGCCATTCAATAACATCATCCCCTTCAAGTCCATACTTGATATGATATAGGTAAGTCTTATCATTACATCCCTTTGTTACTAGATGTCCTGTCAAATCGAAGAGACACAGAGTGATCATTCTCTCAATGATTTAACTTAACAGGCCTTAGACATCTAAACTCTCAACACATAAGAGGAACAAATCCCATCTTGACTGCATAAACCCTTGTTGACATCTCGTATGATATCTGAGCTCTTTCTTACACGTTATCGTGTTACCGAAATAACAAAGAAGAGAGTCAAGTTATCAGACTTGATGAAAAACCAGATCCAATATACATCTTAGGTCAAAGGACACAATGATACTCGCCTTTACTCAAGGATTACTTATGATCAGTTACACTAACTCTATGCAGTGATCCTTGAGAGCGGGTCAGTCCAATATTTGTATCCCACAAATATCTATGAACTTTGGTGGCAAACCTATGCCCTATATTCATCACATGAATATCAACCAATCCGGGTTCATAATAGTCTTACCTTCATACTTGTTCCCACAAGTATGATCGACTACGGACGTTTAGAACAACATAAGTCATTCATGGATTAAACATGCAAATATAGAACATAACTCATTGAATAATTAAAACATAATTAATTTTCATGAGATACCCATTACATTCGTTCTTATACAAACACTAAACACAGATTAAATCCACTCACTAGAATACCGAAGTCCTAATGCACAAACATGACCCTCATGCTTTGGCCTATCGAGGAGCTTCGTGAGTGGGTCCGCAATATTTTGATCGGTATGAACTTTATGAATACATATCTTTCCCTTTTCAACTTCATCCCTTATGTAGTTGAATCTGCGCTCAATATGCCTCGTTTTCTGATGAGCACGAGGCTCCTTGATCTGTGCAATAGCACCCTCATTGTCACAGAATATCTTTAGGGGCTCCTGAATGGTAGAGATAATCCCTAGATCCATGATGAACTTTTTCATCCATGCAGCCTCTTGGGCTGCCATTGAAGCGGCGATGTACTCAGATTCTGTAGTGGATAACGCAACAACATCCTGCTTCGAACTCTTCCAAGAGACAGCGCCTCCATTCAAAATGAAGACATATCCCGACTGTGACCGAGAATCATCTCGGTCATTTTGGAAACTCGCATCCACGTAACCCTTTACGACGAGTTCCTCATCACCAGACCCATATATTAAAAACATATCCTTAGTCCTTCTAAGGTATTTTAATATATTCTTGACAGCCATCCAATGACTGTCACCTGGGTTGTGCTGGTATCTACTCATTATGCTTAAAGCATACGAGACGTCCGGTCTAGTGCACATCATTGCATACATAATAGATCCTATTGCCGAAGCATAAGGAACATGCTTCATCCTATCCTGCTCTTCCTTAGAGCTAGGACTTTGGGATGAGCTTAACACGGTTCCTCTAGGAATAGGTACCAAACCTTTCTTAGAGTTTTCCATCCTGAACCTTTTCAGGATTTTATCAATGTATGCACTTTGATTGAGTCCGATCAATTTCCTTTGTCTATCCCTATAGACCTTTATTCCCAAGATATATGTCGCTTCTCCAAGATCCTTAATTGAGAAACGACTACTTAACCACGCTTTAACGCTTTCCATACTTGGTATATCATTTCCAAATAAAAGTATATCATCGACATACAAAATAAGGAACATGACTATACTCCCACTAGCCCATTTATACACACACGCCTCATCACCGTTTTGGACGAAACCAAACGCTTTGATTTCTTCATTAAAACGATGATTCCACATCCGTGATGCTTGTTTCAACCCGTAGATTGATTTCCTTAACTTACATACTTTGTCAGGATTAGATGGATCGACAAAACCTTCAGGCTGAACCATATGGACATCTTCCTCAAGATATCCATTAAGAAAAGCGGTCTTGACATCCATCTGCCATATCTCATAATCAAAATGGGCTGCAATGGCAAATAATATCCTGATCGACTTAAGCATCGCGACCGGCGAGAAGGTTTCATCATAATCAATCCCTTGAGTTTGTGTGAAACCTTTTGCTACAAGTCGTGCTTTGTAAGTATCTAGATTTCCATGCATATCGGTCTTCTTCTTGAAGACCCACTTACATCCAACCAGTTTGGAGTTAAGTGGACGATCAACCAATTCCCAAACTTGGTTATCGTGCATGGATTGCATCTCGGCGCTCATGGCTTCAAGCCATTTTTCACAATCAGGTTGTGACATAGCATCTTTGTAGGAGATCGGTTCATCCGAATCGACCAAGTAGCAACCATCCACGAGAAATCCATATCTCTCCGGAGGTTGACTAACCCTACTAGATCTGCGAGCAACGTGTGTATGATCAACCATTTGATCACCTTCAACATCCTCGTGTTGAAAGCTAGTATCGACCAACTGTGTATCATCCAGTGATTCTTGAACCTCTTCAAGTTCCACTCTCTTTTCACTAGGTCCTTCCATAAGGAACTTAGTTTCTAAGAAGTATCCTTTGCGTGAAACAAACACTCTTTGTTCACTAGGATCATAGAATATATATCCTATATCATCCTTTGGGTATCCTATGAAGATACACTTGATGGATCGAGCCTCAAGCTTATTTGGGGTGTCACGTTTAACATAAACTTTGCATCCCCATACCCTTAAATATGAAAGGGATGGAACCTTTCCATGCCACACTTCATAGGGTGTTTGATCCACCTTTTTGGTCGGGGCCATATTCAAAATACGAGCTGCTGTAAGTAGTGCATATCCCCAAAATGATGGTGGTAGTGAGCTTCGTGCCATCATTGATCGAACCATGTCCAACAGTGTTCGATTCCTCCTCTCGGATACTCCGTTATGTTGAGGAGTACCAGGAGGAGTGAGCTGTGAAACAATTCCACAATCTCTAAGATGACTTTGAAAAGCATCACTTAGGTATTCGCCTCCTCTATCGGAGCGGAGTACCTTGATTGTTCGGTCGAGCTGATTTTGTACTTCATTTTGAAATTCCTTGAACATTTCAAAGGCTTCATGTTTGTGTTTCATTAGATACACATACCCATATCGACTAAAATCGTCGGTAAAGGTAATGAAGTACCTTTCACTATTCCTACTAGTGGGCTTGAGAGGTCCGCATACATCCGTATGTATGATACCTAACAAGTCCTTAGCCCTTTCATTTGTACCTTTGAAAGGCTCTTTGGTCATCTTGCCTTGAATACAAGATTCACACTCATCAAACGAACCTAACTCGTTTGTTTTCAAAAGACCATTCTTTTGGAGAGTATTTACACGATTCTTGTTTATGTGTCCAAGGCGACAATGCCAAATGTAGGAATCACTCAAATCCTTTTTGAGTCTTTTGGTGGAAGTTTGATATAATGAGCTATTTGAGGTATTATCATGAACCAATTCATAAATACCGTTGTTTGGTACAGCTTTAAAATAAAAGATACCATTAGATGATACATGCATTTCTGATTTTACAAATTTAAAGTCAAAATTACATTGTCTAAGAAGGTGCACGGAAATAATGTTCCTAGTCAAACTAGGAGCATACAAAACATTCCTCAAAACAACTTCCAAACCACTTGGAAGCGATAAAGTGAAGTCTCCTCTAGCGACCACGTGCACCCTTGCACCGTTGCCCATGAAAAGACTCACTTCGCCCTTCTTTAAGTCTTCATTCCTTTTGAACCCCTGCAACCAATTGCAAATGTGAGTTCCACATTCGGTATCCAATACCCATGTGTTAGAAGAAATAAGATTTAGCTCAATATTAATCATAAAGACATTACCCGAGGCATGCCCCGCATTCCTCTTGTCTCTTAGCTCCTTTAGGTAGACCGGGCAATTGCGTTTCCAATGTCCGGTCTCCCCACAACCAAAACAAGGATCATCCTTATGACCCCTCGGTTCCACAACCTTTTGTTTCTTTGCCATAACCGGTGCCTTGCCCTTACCCTTAAGATGCACAGGAGGACCCTTTCTTTTTGCTACCTTAGCCTTAGGATTGGGCTGAGATCGATTCTTGGATCCACCTTCATTGATCGCAAACACGGGTAAAACCCTTTTACCCATGCACGCCTCGGCTGTTTAAGCATTGAGTGAAGTTCTCCAATGTTTTTGTCCCACCCGTTCATGTTATAATTTAACACGAAAGTGTCGAACCTTTTCGACAAAGAGTTAAGGATCAAATCCGTTGCTAACTCTTTTGAGATGGGACAATTGAGCTTGGCGAGGCGATCAATGTAACTTTTCATCTTAAGTACATAAGTTGAAACTGGTTGATTATCATCCATTCTACATGCATGCAAGGCTCGAACCGTTTCGAACCTTTCAACCCTCGATTGCTTAAGGAACATTTCCTTAAGTTGAGTAATCATGTCGTACGCATTATGGTTTTCGAAATCCTTTTGGATTTCGGGAACCATAGTCGCCAACATGAAGCATGACACTTGAATGGAATCTTCCGTGTGTTGGACCCAATTCATGTATTCGACCTCACTTCCCTCTTCCGGTTCGTTGGGGATAGGTGTTTCCAAAACATGATATAATTTTTCTTGTTTTAGAACAATCCTTAAATTTCAGAACCAATCCGAAAAGTTATTGTGATTAAGACGGTCTTTAGCGAGAATAGATTGGAGAGATACATTTTGGACGTTAGGGATTATGTTGTCGTCGACGTGTGCGGCCATCTGCAGAATTTTAATTAAGTTCATTTTAGTGTTTTACTTATTTTAATTATTAATACCCTTTTATATATACCAAATATAATTAATAATTAAAATCTAGAATCCAACGATAAACCCGACTCCGGTTAGGTGACCTTTTTCCCATTGTCGGTTTATCAAGGTAGTTATTCATAACAATTGCAAACCCTTTTGCAACTTCTAGAGTTTATGGGACCGGTTCGAAATCATATTTCGTGTCGGCATGTTTATCCCATCAACACCTATTAGACCCCATGCTTGGGTGACCCTCTTCACATGGTTCTAATTTAAGTCGTCCTACTTGTATCAACTTGTAATATCAACATACAAATGGTTAGGTGACCTTTTTCCCATTTATATGCCAATATTACCTCAACATATTAATTTACTCTACGCGGTTAGGTGACCTTTTTCCCACTAAGAGCTTACTAATATGTTAAGCGTTATATAAAAGGATGATGTTTAACTTGTTATCCTTAATTTTAAAAGGGATTTTTAGTTTTAATAATTCTAGTTGTAAAACTTTAAATCATGTTCTAACATGCATTTAGTAACATGATTATTTTGAAACCATTTTCAAAATTCTAATTTATAATAAAACCATTTTATTATGGGCGTGAGACGGCTAGTTAATAAATCCATTTTATTAAACTACGTGTCACGTAATTACCGATAATTGTTAGAACCCGTTTTATGCTTTGTTAATTAATTCTATGTGACGAAGTTGATATCCTAATATCTAACAACCACATAATCAAACAATCAATTAACAAGCATACACAATTATACTAGACACGAGCCACTAAGTTAGACCACACTTGTTAGCCGAAATAAGTGTGTGTCTTAGGTCCGATCCTAAGGGACACACGACTCATGGATGTTGTAGCTCCCACTTGATCCCGCATCCAAATGCGTCAATTGTTGGGCTTCTATGGATATTTTAGACTTAGTTAATCATTTAACTAGTCATTAAAAGGCGGAAGCGTGATTATCTATAAACTTTATGTACATATATCCATATATATATTACAAGTTCATATGTGTGTTAATCTATGAATAACCCTTTATTCTTGTTTCAAGATTACCATTAATCTTAAGATTAGAAACCCGAGACTAAGGATCAAATAATACGGAAAAACTAAACTATCAAAGCTTGTAAAACTTACATTCTTAACTCCTTAAGAGATGTAGTTGATGGTTGAAGAAGATGATGATGTTGATGCTAGACTTTCAAAGGGAAAATCCTCAAACGGAAGATACCCCGAGCCTCCAACACACACCGAGCTATGTTAGGAAGCTTGAACACGAGAAACCGAGACTCGAACCTCTTTTGTTTCTTGACTTCGGCCGAACCAAAAGCTAGAGGGAAAGAGAGAGTTGTGGTTACTTATTATATCTTGAAAGTATGTTGATCTTTATATAAATGAGATCATATCTCATTCATATCTTAAGTTAGGTTTTTGGTCAAGTAAAAGTTACTCAACCTCCATCAAGTCCTTACCAACTTTGACCAAGTGTATGGGGTGTAAGGCATACATGTCTAAATAATATATATTTTATACCTTATAAAATATATAAACATCCCATCTTTTATAAACCATTTTATAAAAGAACACATGTTTAAATAATCATTCCAATAATAATTATTTGAATAAATAAATTAACCAATTAATTTATTTAACACTTTCAAGTAATTATTCAGAAACCCGATTTCTGAATGTGTTGTGTTCTGTATTTGTTTTATAGATCATATCTCAACAAATACATAATTGGTGTGTGTCTAACTCGTTATTGGGTATGACCCGACTTGGATCAAACACGGCTAGCCACATTAACCTAATTATGTGTCTCGGGCATACGGTATTCCAACAAGACTTTCATAACCGGTATGGGTTTGGGAATACCTAAAGCCGAACCAAACCCGACCCATTGCCATCCGTAAACTATAATATTCATCTTCAATGATTTAATGCTAAACACCGAGATATATATAAAATGTATTCTTCATGTTTGCAATATTTATATAAAATGGTTAGAGAAAATTAAGAAAATACACATTTTCCTGAGTTCAAATACATATGAGAAAAATTTAAATTCAAATTTGAAACAAATCTTATATAAAAAATTATGCATTGCTGCTCAAATCACAGTTTAAAAACAAGTTATAGTTTACCTTGATTTTAATTACCCGTGATTTTAAAATTTTATTCTAATATGTCTGCAACTTCAATTTTGATATTTTCTTATTTTATTATCTTTCAACATTAATGTTAATGAATGAATCGAATAGGATTTATAATCAAGAAAAATAAACTTCAATTCATATATTGAAATGACTCAAAATATAAGGATCAATATTGAAATGTTGAAAAAAAGAGGAAGAGAACTATGAGAGTGACAAATGACAAAAATGAGTAGTTATTTATTTGAATAGATAGATTAACAACTTACACAAATAAATATCTAACAATAAAGCTATTCTTACTTACTCAAAATATTTTTAATGTATAACTTCACATGTGTATTTTAACAGTAGTCGCCAAAAATAGCTTTAGTTTAAGCTAAAAACTATCTAAAAATGTGGAGTTTTTTTTAAACTTTGTACACTACAACATTTGGTATAGGGATAGTAAACCTTGTTTTAAGACATGATTTACTTTTGATGGAAAGTAAAAAAAAACCTTTGAAAATAAAGAGAAAATAACAAGAACCAAAATTATAATTTATGAAAAAAGGTTTTGTTTGCACTCCCAAATTCCCAATTCAAAATAAAAAACCCTCCAGTCCAGTCTACACATCCACCTCAGCTTCGATTATTCTGATGGAATATTAATTAACAAAAGAATCAATGGAAGAAGGAGATGTATCTAAAGGTAAAGGAGAAACAGTGTTAAAGGGCGTTCCGTCGTACGGCGGCAAGTACATTCATTACAACGTATTTGAGGTCTCTTCCAAATACGTTCCTCCTGTTCAACCTCTTGGCCGTGGTGCTTACGGCATCGTCTGGTAATCAAATCGCTTTTATTTGTTTCTTTTATTAACTTTATCCACAATTGATGTTCAGATTACTAGATTAGTAGTGTATGTATTAGTCAGGGCTTGTACTTGTAATTATGCCAATTATATAAATTAGATTAGAATATATGATAAGATTTGTTTTGTTTTGTAATTATCAGCTGAAACTAATTAAATGTGAGGTTGATCATTACTCTAATGCTTAAAACTTATATATATTGTAATTTACTATCAAAACCTTCCTTGATAATTGTCATAAGTTGATGTTTACGGGTGCAAACGAGCACAGCTGCTCGCGAGCTCGGGTCGATAAAAAGCTCGAAATGAGCCTAGCCCGATTGAGGCTCGTTTAGTTATCGAGTCCGAGCTTGAGCCTTGTATGGGAAGCTCGTTTAGGCTCGTCATCCTTAACGAGCCTTGTGTATTTTCATTTTTTCCTCTTTTGGACTTCTAGGTATTAAGTTAACACTTCACAACCGAGCTTTGGCTCGTTAAACAAAGGTTTTTATTATATCAAAATATACAAAAATAATAAAAAATTTATTTTAATTAATTAATAAATAATAAACAATCCAAACCCGAGCTTGAAAAACAGCTCACGAGCTGTGCTCGAGCTCGAGCCCTCGTAAGTCAAAACAAACCGAGATCGGGCTCGGCTTGGCTCGTTTACACCCCTATTGATGTTTATCTTCTTCTGGTTCTGTTAATTGTGAAATGATGGTTGTTGACTATACGTCTGACATGATGAAGGCTCTTCATTTCAATCACTGAACTTGTTTTCTGTTCTATATTGACAAAATGTAATCGTGTGTTACTGTTATTGTAGTTGTGCTAAAAACTCTGACACAAAAGAAGACGTTGCAATCAAGAAAATCGGGAATGCGTTTGATAACAATATTGATGCCAAGAGGACTTTAAGGGAAATCAAACTCCTAACCCATATGGATCATGAGAATGTACTTACATCTTCACATTCATTACTTTTTCTTTATTCAATCCCATAATTTGTGTATTCATATTATCTAATACTCATATTTCATAGATCATCCAAATCAAGGATATCATTCGACCACCAAGTAAAAAGAAATTCAAGGATGTTTACATTGTGTATGAGTTACTGGATACAGATCTTCATCAGATTATATGCTCATCTCAGGCATTAACAGATGACCACTCTCAAGTGAGCTTATGCATTTCTTTTGATCTTTAGTAAACATTATATGATATGCAAGTGTTTTCTGATAATCGCATTGCACTTTGCACTTGGCAGTGCTTTTTGTACCAGTTGCTTCGCGGGCTAAAGTACATACACTCTGCAAATGTTTTGCACCGCGATCTAAAGCCAAGCAACTTGCTTCTGAATGCAAATTGTGATTTAAAGATTTGTGATTTTGGGCTTGCAAGAACGACATCTGAGTCAGATTTCATGACTGAATATGTGGTCACCCGGTGGTATAGAGCTCCTGAGTTGTTGCTTAATTGTACTGAGTATACTACAGCCATTGATATCTGGTCAGTTGGTTGTATTTTAATGGAGATTGCTTTGAGGGAACCTTTGTTTCCTGGTAAAGATTATGTCCAGCAATTGGTGCTTATAACTGAGGTACTGGTTTTATAAAGCATTTTATTCAAAGAGTTGATTATTATTATTATTGTAATAGTTGAACATTTGTTTTTAATGCGTGCAGCTTTTAGGTTCACCAGATGACTCGGATCTTGGATTTTTAAGAAGTGATAATGCTAGAAAGTACGTTAAACAGCTTCCTCGTGTACCAACTAAATCTTTTCAAGAAAAGTTTCCGGATGTGTCACTGCTAGTGTTGGATCTTGCAGAGAAGATTTTAGTTTTTGATCCTTCTAAACGCATAACTGGTAAATGTTTTTTTTTATTGGGATAGTGGTTAAAAGGACATTTTGGTTACTGATATTCTAATATGGTTTACACTTTGTTAACATGTTTATTACAGTTGAAGATGCTCTTAATCACCCTTTCTTGCTAAGTCTACACGAGATAAATGAGGAGCCCATTTGTTCATCACCATTTGTGTTTGATTTTGAGCAAACAGCCTTAAGTGAGGAAGATGTAAAGGAGCTTATTTGGAAGGAAGCTTTGAAGTTTAATCCAGACAGTGATGGTGATGGTGGGGTGGAGTGATTTTGATTTGTAATACTTGTAAGTTGTGCATTATGAGTAGTATATCCGTTTGGAGTGTGTATTTTTTTTGGTTTGGAATGTGGGTTGCATATAATATATGACATCTATATAGAACAAGTTACATGATCCATATTGATATTTGATAATAATCCAAGAACAAAGTCTATAAAGTATTTGTTTAACTTATGTAACTATGTTAAGTTATTTTTAACATTTGATCATATAATTATGAGATTTTTTTTTATTTATTTTTATTTGTTTGACAAATAGGCTCATAAAAATAAACTTTTCAATTTTTCATCAAACTATCTGATTCTGTTTGTGTATAGCAACAATGTATTTTTTTGATATTTTAATTTAATGATCTATATTAAATTTCTTAAAGTTTTTCTATCCTTGTGTTCATTATATGTTTTTATGCGTGATAAATTTATCATCTTTGTTAGTAAAAAAGAATATGTACACATTTATAATGCAAGTTTTGATAAACAAAATTAGTAGCATGCAAGTATAAGACGTGTAGTATCTAAAAATGCTCATATTTCAATATTTTTAATCTACTACGAAAACTGAAATCCAATTCCAAAAGATCACATATTAAATAAAAGAAAAATGATGCACACAATTCAACCATTTTCCAGTCAACTTCCACCGTGATCATCCTTGAACATTAAAGTAAAAGAGCAACTAAAGAAAAATCGTTTTTCAGTCAACACCTAACATGATCATGCTTGAACATTAAAGAAAAAAGAGAAACTAAAGAAAAAAGATCATGATATGGTATATTGATATGACCTTTTAAGTTTTGAATGATCACTTCAGAATAAATTTGTTTTTAAGCTACACAAAGTAGTACAGCTTTTATATGTAAATGCTAAACTATATAAAACAACTTAAAGTTCGTATAATATGTTTTTTGATCAAGAAATGACTAGAGGCGATCTTCCATGTAAGGAAAATCCGAACATGACCTCACTTTACTAAGAAAACTTACTGTTTGATTGCAAAAATACATTTGAGGAAAATATTTACATGTTGACTTATCAACCTTCCGCAATGTCTATAAATTTATATATAAATGGTATAGTTAAACTTTATAAGATGCTTAATCTTAGTAAAGTAATTTTTAAATAAGAAAAGATGTTTTGAGTGCAGTTTTATAAAGAAACCCTTTCAGTTTTATCAACACTTTTAACAGGTT
The DNA here is from genome assembly GCF_021521415.1 of Bidens hawaiensis. Classification (NCBI taxonomy): domain Eukaryota; kingdom Viridiplantae; phylum Streptophyta; class Magnoliopsida; order Asterales; family Asteraceae; genus Bidens; species Bidens hawaiensis. The sequence goes on from NW_027504918.1 coordinate 153,200, forward strand.
TAACTCATCTAAACCAAACCAAGAACTCCACAATTTTAACCATGCTTAAACAATCTCTAAACTCTTAAAACACATCTTTTACATTAGATCGAAGATCATATATCAGCAAACAAGGCTTTTGTGAAAAAAAAATGTAATATCGATCAAGCACTAATTATAGCTATGAACAGTGATTTATACCGTATTAGAGATAAGAAAATGACAAAATCAACTTTTAGTTGCACACCAAGATCCTCTATACATCATATTATTGTGTTTGTGTGATTTAATCTTTCTTACCCTACTATCTCCATAACTTTTATGCTTGATCACCATTCATAATATATTTTGTAAATACCGAAGAGAAGATACAAAGAGTTACATACATAAAGCCAAACCAAATATTAGAACTTAATGACTTGCTTAGGCTGGCTTCCAAGCTTTCCAAGTGACTTGTCTAATGCTGTCTGAAATTCACTGAATGGAGCAACCTCCATGCTGCAAAAAAAAAAAACAATCATATATCAAAATACAAATCACAACTAAAATATGTGTTTTTTTTAATGTTAAGTGACTAACTCGTATTTCAATTTCCCTTCACGAATCAAGCCCAAAAGATAATCCAACATTTCTCTGCACTCTTCATTTTTATCTGGACCCAACCAATTTTGTAAGTAGAATCCTGTTAAAGTAAGCTCCTGCAAGAAAACGAATTATGAGGATAAATTTTAATATTTTAACTGTTTATAAGCTGGATACGTACTTTAAATATGAAGGATGAAGTTGATACGGTTACAGGTTTCTTAGCCATACCACCATAAGTCACCATCGTTCCACCCTGCCTGAAACCATTGATAGTAACAAGGAATCTAATTAAAGAAACACATTATAATGAGATACGGTAAGGTGTGTATAAGCCATAATGTATTAGTCTCACCTTAAGAATTTTAGAACAAGTGAAGCAGCATTTCCACCAACACAATTAAATCCGAGAGCAGGTTGGGGTATATTATCCTACAACAAGAATTAGAAGTGTGGCACAAATAAAAATAACAAGTTGCAGACTGTAGGTTGAAAACTTGAAGTAAAAAACATACCAAAAGACTTTTGACATTTTTCACATCGAGTTGGCTCTCGGTATACACTTCATCAGCACCAAGTTTCTTGAGTTTCTCTTTTGCTTCATCTGACCCGGGCCTACAAGTCAACAGAATCCATCATTAAGTTAAACTAACAAGTAACAACTGAATCTAACTTCAGGTACAAAATGAAAGATATTACTTATTGACCTGTCCCTTATAATATTAATGGTATGAACGCCACGAAGTTTAGCGAGCTGAATGACACATTGGCCAACCATACTAGTTGCTCCATTTTGCACGACTGAATCCCCTGTTCATTTATACTTTATAAACTTCAAAATTCAAGTTCATCAGGTGAAAGCCTACTAGAACATGAAAATATAATATTATCAGACATTAGCACCTGATTTGAGTTCCACAAAGTCTTCTAGCATCCTTAGAGCAGTCAAAGGATTAATTGTCACCGTGGCAGCGTATTCGACTGGTGTATCTTTATCAAGTTTGTGCCACAAAGTTTTATCTTTAACAACATGTGTCTGCCATGTACCTAAGAAGGTATTAAATAACAAATAAAACAATAACAATATGATAGATAATAATTAATAAACTAGGTTAACAAGAACTAAAGATTATGAAATTCACCAGGTGATGGCGGAGACACCATGACCAGATCGCCTGGCAAAAAAGCTTGTACTGCCGGGCCTACAGAGTGTACGATTCCTGCACCCTCATATCCTGCAACAGCAGGCAGCGGCGGCCTCACAGGGTACACACCTACAAAAACAAAAGCACGTACATCTCAACAATCATAATCATGAGTGTTGACTGTTATAACAGTTTGTTATGTATAGGGGCATTATTGTCCATTTTATTTTGTACAGATTCCTTCCATAATCTAGCAAGTCTTACTGTAATTTTTCATCGTTACATATCTTCCTATCTGACAAATAAGTAACTTGGATGTAACATGGCCTCTTCCTATGATTTTTCAACTTGTAACCATCACATTCATTTTCACCTTTCCATTTAAAATATTCTTTATTTCCCTTGAACAATATAATTATGTCAAAATTCCAATTTAGTTTAAAATTTCAAAATTCATTTTTATTAAATATTAATGAAAATTCAATCATGTCAAAATTTTCATTTTTGATAAAAAAAATTCCAAAATCAAAAAATATCAAATCTCATAATCATACCTACATTCAATTCTAATCAATAAATAACAATCAAACTAACGAGTAGACACCGACATAATTAATAAAAGTTTACATTTTTTAATAATAATTTTCTAAATAAGCTTAGTTTCTTTTTTACTTAAAAGCCTTTATTTAAGTCTCCAAATATCATCAAGTTCAAAATATGTTTTACTTAATTTCTTTGTCTTTCAAGTGATTGCAGCAACGTTTTAAAAATTAACTTTACGGAATTTTTAAGACCATGTGTAGTGGGTGGGGGAAAACGCCGCCCACCTTAATCTCCATTGGTTGGTTTCATGAGTGTCTTTCATCCTTGAACCCACCCACCATTTTCTTCATATATCGTTGTGTACAAAACGTTGGGAGAGTTTTTGAAGACCAAAACGCTACGGGAGTGGTGTTCCGAGTGGTTTTAAAATTTTTTTTTTTGGTGGTGGTGGGGGGTTGAGGGTTGGGAACCGCCCACTACGGGTGGTCTAAATCTCATGTCAAATTATTCTTTTTTAAATATATCTTAATCACCTGCAGGATATTTAATTTACTCCATGTAATAATATACAATTTGTTCAACCCCTTAAATACACTTGATGTTAAAAATGAGTAACTAAATTAACTCAAATTGATAACTGATAACACGATTCCAAATGATCAGGTCAATAATTGTGATTTCAAACAAACCTTGAATTCGGTTAATATCGGATGGATTGATCGGAGAAGCAAGCATTTTAACACAGACGTCGTTTGCTTTAATTTCAACCGGCGGAAGCTCGATTACTCTGCACACAAGTTTTAACAAACAAACTCAGTAACCGTTAGTTAATTGAAAATTTAATAGAAGGTAGATTATGAAAACAGAGAGAATATGACTTAGTAACGGTATCCGGAGGGCCGTGGGTCTCGTAGAAGACCGCCGTGGAAGGCGGTGACATGAGGGCGGAGAAAGCCCTAACCTCGCCGGAAAGTTGCCGGAGGGAATGAATGGGTTTTAGAGTTAGAAGCCTCGCACACGCCATTGCAGTCTAGCTCAGCTTGTCACTATTCAGGTTTCCGATCGATACGTTTTTTCCGTTAGACGGGTTTATGACTGATGATTCATGAGTTGTTGACTATGCCACTGGCCGTTGACATCATATTTATTATTTTATTATCGGGTACTTGGGGTTCGGTTAACGGGTTAACTACTCTCTTTATAGGTATGACTCGTGCTACCATCACCAGAGTATGCACTTCTACAATGATTGTGTCGACATTGTCTGTTTTAGCATTGAGGTCATCCAAGGCACGCCACAAACTATTAACCCGGTGATCTCCGATGCAAGAACAACGAGGTTGATTCACTCCAACACAACGTGTCATCAAAAATTAAATAGTTCTAGCATATGTTTAGATAAGACCGAAGGTCTTGTCTTTATTTATAGACTATACTACTATCTTACACATTACACTTGGTCAAAGTAACCGATTAATAACTAGAGACGTAATCACATAAATAACAAAATTTCGATTAATATTATAGAATTTAGCTAGACTAAGTAATCAAAACTATCCAAATTTAAACCAACTTATTAAAAATATACTCTATGTTAACAATTTATTTTTTGAGTTATTGGTCCCTTTTCTACACATTTTCACATTTCCATCCGTCCAAATATGAGTCGACAATTTCCATCCGTAAAAATAGTTGTCAGTTTGTGGCGGTCCAAGTTTTTTTACGCATCTATTTTCCACTCCTGATATTTAGTTTTAAAAATATGATTTTGAATGCTTATTTTAAAGTTAACTAATCAACTTATTAATTTTATCTAGATACAAATTTATATAACAATGTTACAATATATTTAATTTTCATTTGTTTTGTTAAGTTATTTATATAATTAATTTTGTTATTATATTTCCAACAAATGAATTATCAGCTAGCTTACTTGATAAAAACACTTGTCTCTTAGAGAGGAGGTCCCAGATTCAAACCTAGGCAAATGTGTAGTTTATATTTATTGGTGTAATAGAGTATGCATAATAATTGTTGTTCAAAAAAGGTGTGTAATAGGTTGAGGTGGGCTTGATCTTACCTATGCTCAAATTCGACTCATTTGACTTGAGTGATAGCAAGCTCGGCTCACGTGTAGATAGATTTGCATTTAGTCTTTTAAAAGATACGATATACCATATGTTATTTGAGAAAAAAATATTTATAAGTTTTAAATGAGAAAGGGATTAGTCGTATAGATACCATACATTTCAACAAACACCTGGTCTACACCAGCTTAACTCACTAGCTTTCTTTATCCTGTCACGTGCAACGAATTTTGGCGCCTAAAATCAACACACACAGTACCCGATCGTAAAACCCTTACTCTCGATCGGATGCGGCAGTTTCAAATGAACAAACACTCATGGCGGAAGAGGTCCATGTCTGCGGCGGACCTCACCGGCGGCGATCTTCCTATCTTCAATCCGGCTTCCGCCGCTGGCCGGAGAGAGTCGAGCACGAGTTCAGAGGTGACGTACAAACTGATTCATCTCATTCCGCTTGTTGTCATGGCCTGCTTCTTCATCCTCTGGTGCTTCAGTTCTCCTGGTATCTATTACGTTAGCAGTTCGGTTAACTTTATGTCTTCCTAATTGTGTTAGTAGTTAAATTCGTTTACGTGTCTCTACATTAGTGCGTTTTCTGTTTTAGTTTCAATTCGAGATAGTTAGGCCTTAATAAATGGTGATTAATCATTTGATTGTTGTTAATTGTTACTGTAATTAGAAATAGCTTGATAATGAAGCGATTAGTTAAACCCTAGGTTACTCTGGCAATCTCTATGACTGTATGACATTATCTTGCAGAATTAGGTTTAATCTATTGGTGATTCCGGACCGTATTCACAAGTTGGTGAATATGGAAGGACTAGGTTGATAAGTCGGTCAAGTTGCTTTAGTGTCCTGATTGTAATATGATTTATAATTTAATATGGTGATGTATTGGTCAGTCACCAAGTTAGGGTTAGATTATATTTTAGGGCTTGGTTAATAGAGAATTATTGGAACGCGTTTTTGAGCAGTAAAGTGTGTGATCGATAAGCCTTGATAAGCTGCTGAATTGAGTCACAGTTTGTGCGGAATTTATCTTTGAATTTTTAAAGTGTGGTCTGTTTGGTCGATTTTATTTATGGTGATAATAAATTTAGTTAGAATATTTCTGCTATAAGGTTTGTCACATACTGGAATTGTTGAAATTGAAAGTTCATATCTGATAACTATTGTTTGCTTTGTTAGTGGACATGGAAACTAAGGATGGAAGAACTATATTTGTCCCAAGAGCCAAGAACAAGAAGTCACCGCAAACCAGTGAATCTACAGATCTTGATCTAACTGTATTGGCATTAGAAAGTCCACCAGATGGTTTCTTGTCAGTTTCTGATGGGCCGTATGCTTCGGTAGCTCTTGTTACTCAGCCTAATGTGTCTCATGATCACAATTCCTCATTATCAGTTGTTCATGACCTAAAAGCCCCATTCTCAATTTCTCAAGAGCCAAGTGCCACATTCTCTGATTTGCATGAGCCCAATGAGTTGTCTGTTGATTTACACGAGTCAAATGCATCATTCGCGGTTTCTGATGAACCAAGACTCGACAAAGGTTTACAGCAGGCTAGTGAAGAAGGCTGACCAGGTAATGATCTTCATCTGGTTTTTCCCATATGTGTTGTATGGGAACCGTTAACTGCTAGACTCTTTTGATACGATTCATTTCCTGCTATAATTAGACTAAAGTTGGAGTATACGGAGAAGAATATATAGTACTATAATAGACAAGTTCATTGTTATACTTAGAAACTAAATGATATATTGACTGCACATGCAAAATTTCTAATCAATGGTACAATACATGGGCTGCTCTAGAATTTACACATAAGATGTATACCAAAGGAAATATAGAAAATTCCTAACATGTTGTTACAATGATTACACTGTTTGTTTTTGTTTATGAATCTATGAGAAACTAGGGTACCTTTGTAGTAGTCTACAACTCAATAACCTCATCTGTTCTACAATTACCAACCCACACGTATAAATTTCCTGTTTTATTAGCTGGCAAGACCCTACAACAGTCCCTTCTTGGTGCCTGCATTAAGAAAACCAGTTAGAATATGAATGCAGTATCATAAAACATTAAAACTTTAAGTACTCTACTACTCTTTTACATTTTACGGAATGAATTTGAAAGGAAAAAAGGTTACCTTTGTCCACTGACTACTGTCTTCCTTCTTTAAGGCCACAATAGTATCAATATCTTCAGGAGAATCCATTTTCCATTTGCAATAAGGGTAACGTTCTTTATGAAGACTATAAATCCCAATAATCTTCTGTTTAGCTTTATCATACCTGGTTGAACTCATGTAATACACAAAAGGCTTTTGGCACGGGTTCCTTGTAACAGGTCTAGTATTAAATGCGTATGCAGTGTAATCAAGCCTTTTGTGCCAGTATAGGAATGTGCGAGCGGGTGCCTCGAGCTCTCTTGGAGACAAAAATCCCCTTATGATTTGTATTGCATAACCCCATGACACCAAAATGGTCCACTCTCTTTTCTTGTCATAGCAAATGGACTGTTGTATGATGCTAGCTGAATCATATTTAGCCGAATTCTAGCAAGTGTTGGATGCTTTGTACTCTACGCATCCCCGGGAATAACGGGTCTACTACATCCAGATGATGGAGTGAGACTAATGGAGTTACTGGATGGGCTACTAACAGGCCCAATAGATTCCCATGCACATCATACTGCACATTCGGTAAAACATCATTATTAAATGTTGGAGCTAAGTTTTGGAAGGTAAACATTAGAGATGACAAAATGGTTGGTTGGTCAGTGGCTCAACATGGGTCGAGTCAGGTTGTAGAAACACGTTACCATTTAATACTGTAAACTAGAGGTGCTAAACAGGTCATGTCTGTGGTTTGGCGGGTCGAACTCGACACAAACCTAAAAGTGTCAGTTTGACACGAACCTGAAATTATGTCCAACACGTGAACCTGAACATGACACGATGGGTTGACACGAAGACAACCCATTCAACCTGATTTTTTTTTGTTTTTGTTTTTTTTTGTGCTTATTATTAATAAAATTACAGATTATAAGCAATTAGGAACAAAATACAAACATATATATTAAAAAAATATGTATGCATTATTGAAGTTTGTGTCAATTTCTTTTTTACTTTTAAAAATTTGGCATAAAAGACCTAGATCTAAGCTACGACTTAATAACAGATTTTTAAAAAAATAGAAAAATGATCGGGTTAAATGGATCAACGCGAACCCAGCCCATCTAGCAAAATGTGTTCATGGGTTCTACCCAAAACTGACTTAAGTTTGGTTAGTTAAACGTGTTCATAGGTTCGACCCAAAACTGACCATTACTCGTTTACATCATCACCTGGTGATTTTGTGATAGCTTCGTCTTATGTCAAAAACTCATGGTAGTTGAATGTGTTTAAAACTAACCTGATGAAACCCTGGTTCTTTGGTGAGGGGGACGTTAAGTTCAGACATACAAGCATGAATTCTATCATCACTCCCGTAATAACCAGCATATCTTTGAAGACTCCTATCCTGCATCTTTTCCAACTCCACCGCCAACGGATAACTAATGGCAAACCACCGCCACCAAACGCCATCCCATACGAAAACAACATGTTTTGAACATGATTTTCTGAGGATGTCCCAATATAATAAAACTGATTATGATCATATTTAGACAAAATTCTAACTAAATTCTCCACAACAAATATCGTGTCATCATCTCCCATCACAAACCACCGTACGTCCTCCATTCCCAACCGCAGCGTTTCCGATACAATTCTCGATATCCGTATGGCGGATTGGTCCCCATCAGGATTAGTGTATGGAAAATCTGAGATGTCTTCAGATATGTGCATGTCGGGCAGGTTTTCGTTTTCGGTGGTTTTTATTTGCTTGTCTAGCCAAACAGCCCCTCGGGTCTGCCCACGCCGCCACCATAGCTTTAGATATTCCTTCCTGGTCCGCCATAGGTTGGCGGAGGCGGCTATGCCGAATGCAATGTGTTTGAGCTCGGTGTCAAACCGAAACGCCTGTGTTTGGGAGGTGTTGGTTTGGAGGTTTTGAGTGGTGGCTAGGCATTTGGTGCTGGTGAAGGTAGGGGCAGGTTCAAAGAGGAGGGTGGAATAGTAGATGACGTAGAGGAAGAGTAATGAAAGGAAGAACCATGGGATGGTAGAGCTGATGGTGGGGAGACGAGAATGGTGGCGGTGTTGGGCGGTGGCTGAGGAGGAGGGTGCCATTAGGGTGGTGGTTTTGGGTGGGCGGCAATGGCTTACCCATTGTTATATCAAATTTGCAACGGTATGGTGATGTTTGGAGAAAAAAGGTTGGATGAAGAGAATGATTTAGGAGGCGAGTGATGTTCGGAATATTGTGAGGGAGACAATTCCTTATGAATTTTCTTATTACTAATAAAAGAATTTAGCCTCCTTTCAACAAAAATCCATATAATATATTTCATTCCACACCTAATAAGTTTGCACCACCCAAGATCCACCCGTCCGACTCCAAGTGAGCGCAGCCTGTGACTTCATTCATCTGAGAACCTTGTTACTTCAATTTTTTAATCTCATCCTCTGATTGAAAAGGCTAGAATCAATCAACTTTTGTGTAAATGTAATTTTAAGACGTCTAAGAGTTGTTAGCTAATTGATTGGTAATTTAAACTGCGATCGCCTGCTTATATGCTTAATTGTTATCGTTCATCGTACTGCAGAATCTGTTTTTAGTCAGGTTCTACTTTTATGATTGGCAAATTTGGGGGCTTCCTGGCACTAGAGTTAGGAGTTAGGACTTGGCAGATGCAGTGTGATTAACGCTTGTTTGATACGCGACTGTGTATTTAGGAGGTGAGTTTTCAGTTATAGGATGATCCAACAGGTAGATTTTTCTATTAATTTTCTCATATCATCAAAATTGTCCTTACTAAAATAAGCCTCCATATATATACCCTACATAAAGCTGAATTTACAAAGCATTAGTAAATGCTGATCACAAAGAAATAAGCTTTCAAACTACAAAAATTCTAAAAAAGTGTGGCTTCGTCTCCGTTGTGGCAACACGAGTTGAGAACTGAGGCATACCATGACTTGGAGTACCCACTGGTATCATATAAAATTTCACCAAAAACTGGTGGAGTCACACACATATACAGCATATGCACGTGCACTAATTATTGGAAGCAAATAAAAGAATATGTAGCCATCCATTGGAGTAGAGTGAATTGTGGTAATTAGAATCACCCAAAACCGTTTCATATTGAGACTTCGACAAACACTGGTATGCATGATTATTTTGCCATTACGCCAGAATGAAAACCACTTGTATATTTTCATCTCCTTTTAGAAATTCTCTTTGTGGAAATCAAAATGAGTCCCAATTGGCTGGCTAAATTCTTTGCAGAGTTTTTTTAACTGTCTTGTGAGTGCTCGGGCTCCACAATAGAAAACACCTGCAATTCATTGGAACCCAGGGTTTCAAGATATTGATCCATCACAAACAAAGGTATTCGAGCAATGTTTTAACTTTACCTATTCTGCCACCTTCATGTGTAGTTGCCAAGTTATGGAATACCTTTCTCCAGTTAGGTCTTGCAAAATGTGTTTTAATCTGCAATAATTTGTTTGTTATTAGAAAATAAATTCTTGAATTAGGTTTTGACTGATCATATATTCGAAGAAAGTTTATACCCGACTCTGTGAGACAACATCAACTCCATCTTTGGCATGTTGCAGCGACTGCACCATGGATATAAGTGCTGATCTCATATCACCTTGCTCGAATACACTCGTGAGGTAGTTATGCATTTCTATTATGTGCTGATATTCACATATGAAATCCTCATGAGAACATAAAGATTTAAGAAAGTAGGTTCTTGTTAAGTAAATAGTACAATAAAACTTTTAGTTAAGGTTAAGACTCACATCGTGATCATTTTCTGCGATATCATCTAGTACACCTTTGAACCACTCGAATGAACCTTGCTCTCTTGTCACCCAGTAAAAGTAAGCTCTTTTATCCAAGCTTTCACCTGGTTTCTGCAATAGAAATGAGGAAAAATAAGTCAACATGGTCAAAGTTGTCGTCACATCAGCTGCCACATCATCATTTTGATTGATAACTGGTCAGATTACCTTAACTATTATTTTGAAAGTTGGTTACCTATATTATGTAGTTTTGTATTATTTAAAATTTACTACTTACTGAATGTTTTAGGTTGTATAAAATGTCATTTAATATGCTGATAAATGGGGTGGCTCCAATACCCAAACCGATCAGTAATATGACATTGTACTTCTGGTAATTTTGTGCTGGCGCGCCGTATGGTCCTTTGATGTAGATTTTAGGATATCTGCCAAAACGCATAACAATATTATATCATGGAATTTAATTAGAAATTATGTAAAAGCGGGTGATATAGGCTTAAATTATGTGGCACTCACATTGCTTGTGATTCCATAATGGTCAAGTTCGTTTTAGTTTCCATTCTGGCTAGACTTCCTTCTGTTGGGTGCTTCTGCTGAGGCTCACAGGCCTGCATTTCTTCGTTTCAGAATTTAGATTAAGATAGAACGGTTGGTATGGAGCTGAGGTGGCAATCTCAACTCTTTTACTTATGAAAGTGTCGATCTGGGTTGTGTTTTACATGGGACGGGTCAATATAGAAAATTTAGGTAAAATGGGCACATGCCAATTTATATTGTAATAATATGGTCTTTGGTGCCTTTCAAATATACATACATGAAGGGGAGAGTTCTAGGCCGAACACATTTGTTTACGAGAAGAGAAAGAACAACCTAAATCATTCGTTTTTTCAACCTTGAAATTTTTTAAAATATAAGAAAATTGTTGAAATGCAATGTTTATTCATCTCTTCTGATATTAAAAACGAACTATGAACAAATTTTATTTATTTATTGAACCTAGTCAACCTACACATGTGCAAGCAATGTGTAGGTAAACGTTTAAATTTTTTTAGAAAAAACATATAAACAAATTAATTTTATGGTTTTTTGTGTACATAACGCATTTGTATGTAAGTAAAAGTTTTAAAAAATACGAAGCACTGATAAATATATTGAAAATTATAGATGTGTTCTTTTTTGTTCTCACAATAATTAGTGTTTGTAATGAATCTTTCATCATGTATAACATGTTCTACAATGAAAAAGAAGTGTCAGCGGATCAATCCAACCCGGTCCGGCCTATTTCAACCCTACCCCGATTGAAACCCATTCACTAGAATACAGTGTTTGACCTTTGCAAATTCTTCCCGTAGGGCTTTCGTCCAGTCTCCCAAGCTACGGATATGCACGCTTAGATAATCATCTCCGGGTGCAGAAGTGATGGTAAAAGGATGCCTGTCATAGTAAACCAATATCTATATACAGTTAATAATCGAATTAATATATATTCATCATTAAAGATTTAAATAACACTCATACCATTCAAATCGAGATATTTTTGGACACTGCACAAAGAGGTACATGCCACTCTTGTACTTGAATCCTGTAGGTTTGGTCATGTAGAGACCTAACACATTTCCAGAATATATTATAGCCTGGATTTGCGTAACACAAACTGATAATCAAGGATTTGTCTTAACAATGAAAAAGTATAATAACAACTAAGGATCTCAACATAGGGTCACCGTAATGGTGTCAACATGCAACGTATGGTCCGTTGTAAGGAGCCTCTCACTCGCATAACACAGCATTGGAAGCAACAGATACATCCATGTCTGCAAACATGTTGTTTTGACAAAATTTGGTCAACTTATGTTTCACGCTCTACACCATATATAAATACAAAAATTCCATCAAATACGCAATTTTCACACTTTCTGTGAATATTGTGTATTTGCAGTTGTGTGGGAATATAAGTCAAGTTGTCAAGTGACGTACGGTTTTCCTGTACCATCCTACGGTGAGGATTAAGAAGTAGCCATGAATGATGAACAAGAAGTAGACAATGATTAACAGATGATGAGTGTACCAAAAGGAAGTAAAACCCGCCAAGTTGTTAAACGGTGGAGGCAGCTTAACAACGTTTCTTCTAAAAGAACTCATCGCAAAGGTGAAGCAGATCGCCATCAGAATAATCATAATAATCCCAGTATAACCCGGGATACTTAGTACTAGGTCCATGTAACTCGGTTGTCTTTTAAATAAACCCCCAAAGATGGCCATAAATTGGTTCAAAGGACAATGTGACAGCCTTACAAAATTGCAAGCCAAGTGTGCAATAGTGTGAACCACTGTCCCCATCACTATCGCGCTTGCGATGATTTTATGGAAATTAATATTTTCATCGACCGGTAATACTTTTGCAACATAAGTTTCTCTGATGGCTGTAAGTGTTCTTCTGCATACTGGAAGGAGAATGAGGGCCATATTAAACTTTAGAGTCTCGCCTGCTCCCTTCGCGGCGCAACTACAATACCCCAACACTTGGAACGAAGGCATCATCGTGTATTGGTGGAATTTCCATAAAAACAGTGCGACATTCATTTCCCAAAATAGAAATAATACCCAATATACTTTCCAGTTCTCGAGTCCAGATTCAAAAAATCTTGTCATGTATTTTCTCCACGGGTTTCTGTAAATTTCTGGGATCATTGTTTTGGCTAGATCAGTTGTGTCATCAGAGTTCACAGTGGCTTCCTTCGGTGTTGCAATGCTTTTAAGCAATGTCTCGAGTTGCCACATCTGTCAGTTGATTATGTGTTAAAAGAAATGTGTGATATGTTGACCGTCGAGTATATTGTTTGTTATTTACCTCTATGTAACCACAGTGATCAGGGTCAAGTCTTTCCATGATTAGAGCTGCATATGTACCAGCTTGTTTCTTGAAAGTTGAAAGCTTGTTCGCTGATGCACTCATTATCAGGACCTTAAATACAAGGAAAGCCGAAACAGTCAACGTAAATTCAAGATTAAGACGGAAAAGAACCTAGGAAACGAAACAAGTGTTTTTTGGACTCTTTTAGTTAAATCATTCTAGTGTGATTACTGATTAGGCAAAACAGCGCTTCCAAACAGGTCGAAGAGGGCTTGAAAAACGTGCTTAAATGCTCGCTCAATTAAACGGGATGGATCTGGTTGAAATGATAAGAATAGTCAATGATTTAGTAGTTGCTGTGAGAGTACTTTTAACTTGGATGTTTTGACCTTTTGTTAGGGGGGGTGTTACAGATACACCACCCCAACATGTTATACGTGAAGTATAACTTTCAATCAACAACACAATAATGTCACCTTTTCAGAGAAGTTATACACCTAAATAATTTTTGGAGACCAACTTAAACGATTCGTATTATAAAACTTTATGTTAGTTTTATACGGGTCTGTATAACATTTTCCACATATAATTTGGGCCGTATAACCTTGCATGCATTGTGTGATATGTGGAAAATGTTATACAAGTCATATAGCTTATCAATGTGGTGTACCTCTTTTACTTCTTCCTCTGATAGCAACCCGTCTCCATTTTTGTCACACCTAAATAGAATTTTCATTATTAGTTGCAACCTACGAGTTCTAGTTTGTCAGTATGCAAAAATATAAATGAATGTTGATTTTACATATCGAAGAAAATATGAATTCGAGTATCTAGATCCTCATTCGTTAAATCTTCCCAGAATACTTTCATTTGCTCTAATGTGATCCCTCTAGATCCGTCGATCCCCTTCCGCCTCGCAAGCGCATCAAACAATTCGCCCGAGAACTCGCTACCGTCACCCCTTCCTTAAAAAACAAACCAAAATAATATTAAAAAACAATTATATTGTAAGTTAGGGGCGTAAACAAGCCAAGCAAGCTTGGCTAAGCTTGAAGTTGTCTCGTTTACACCCTTGGTTTGTTAACATATCATTCAAGATCCGAAAAACTAACCAATACATATTCCAAATTTTTCTCTAGGCAGCTTTCCATCTGTAGAAAATTGTTGAAAACGTTTCTCGATAGCCATCCACGCGTCTACTTCTTTCCCAGTCATGACTCTATCAACAAACCGCAAGCCATCAAGGCCTCTAGTGGCACTTGAAGTAACTTGTCTTTCAAACCGTGGTCCATCATTAGGCAGAAGTCTTCGTCGGCTAGAACCCGACTTACTAGCATTCCTGCTTAGCCTGCCCGAGGCTGACAATTTCACTTCCTGTTTCAGAAATGTTCGGTTTGACCGGTCAATAGACAAAACCGCGCTTCCATCAAATTCCATCTTTAGTTAGAATGCAAAGGAAAATGATTGTTTCATTTTTGTTAGTGTTGTGGACATAGGTTTTTTAACAACTCTTTTGGTTAAAATGAGTGAGACATGTTTATGGACATGAGTGGGAAATAGTCACTAGTAATGAGGGGAAAATAGTGCTTATAATTAGTGTTTGAGAAAAATATGGATCAAGTCCTATACTTAGATTCTCAAATATGGAAACAAGAAGATGTTGGAGTACAAAGACTTCTTCTTGTCTTTACATGTTCTGAAATAGTGACGGATCATCCATGTGTTTATTGACCGTAAAAACATTCATATGTTGTTCAATGTTTGAAAAATAACGACCTACTTCTGTCACATTTCCATTAAATTAACAACTTATTTTGTACTCTTCCAGTTTTGCAACTAGGGTTGTTCACGAACTGAACGCATACACGTTCATACTTAGTTTGGTTTAAAACCGAGCTGAACCAAACGACTTGAATTTAAAGAAACGAGCGATATGTTTATGCTTGAACTTGGTTTGGTTTTAAATCGAGTGGCTTGGTTAGGCTTGGTCTTGGGCTTGGTTTCGTACAAAGTTTTCAATTTTAAAATTCTAAAACTCCAAAATGTCATTAATTATATTCAAAACTTTCAACTAAAAAATGTATAGAGTTCCAACTCTAAAATGTCTCAAACTCAAAGTTAGCAATAAAACATATAGAATAAGTTCAACGAATATACGTGGTCGATATTTTCTCCTAACAATAGAAAAAATAGCTCATGTATCAAGTGTGACGAGAACCAGTAGCTAGTTTTTCAAAGGTGTAATCGAAATCTACTGAATGACAGAATGACAGGAAAGTTTATGGAAAAGTGAGATTGTGGAAGTATTGAACCAGTGTCTAGGGTTTAAAAATTAACTTTGAAGTCAACACAAAAGTGGGAAATTTAAAATTCCATAAAATTTTGTATATTTTATATAAATATATATTATATATAAATTTTAAACTAAAAAAATAATTTGAGTAAAACAAACCGAATCGAACAGAGCGAAGCTTCGCTCGTGCTTGGCTTGTTTTCATATCGAACCGATTGAATCGACTCATTTCCAAATCGAGCGGAAATCGAACAAGCATTTTTCGAGCGAAAACGACGAACGAGCATCTAGCGGTTTGGGCAGCCCTATTTGCAACCAATTAATGGAAATAATAATGCGGGCCACTAAATGTGAGAATTATTATGTTAATGAAAAATAATATGTTAATGCATAACCTAGAAAAAAAAATCCAACTCTAGTGCTTTTTTGATAACCATAAGAACCGTTGCCAAAAAATTCACGGGACCCATCAGTACTTTGATAACCAATAAGAGCATATGAATCACTGCTTACGCTACGTAAGTAGCCTTCGTATGTTATGATAGGAAGCCCGTGAAACAAGATTCGAACAAGAGACCGCTCTAAAAGAGAATCAAATGCTTACCACTACACCATCACTTGAAGGTGCCTGTTATAGTGATAACTGAGAGCCTTAGAGGTGACTAGTGACAATGTGGTGTCTACTTGTAGTAATTCATTCATTAATCGCATATGATGAAAAGAATTGACTGATGTTGACTGATGATAAAATGAAATGTCCAAACGGTCGATCGGCTTAATTAAAACATTAAATTTTGGATATTGGGTATGGGTTGTAAAATTGGACTACTATGTTGTTATAATTTGGGCTTAATTTAATAAGACAAACATTTATTATAATCTAGTTAGTATCAAAAGTTCTAAAAAAGTCAACATTCAAATGTCATTTCAAAACTTAAAACAAAATAATCAAAGTAAAGTACCAAAAGATTTAAATGTAATACATTCCAAAAAACACTTAACATAATCGTACCCATATCATGATAGACATAAGAACAAACATTTATAGACAAACATGATAACACGATAACATACTATACTTTTTGGTGGTTGGGGAACTTTATTTGTGGACCCTTCACAAATCAAGATCTAGTTGCAACTGTAATAGAGAAGAGCTCATGAACAACGGTCTTAGTATCTATTCAATATTGTGGAGACTCATAAGAGCATTGCATTCCTATTTCAACTAACGAAATCAGACTCTTTTTATCGACATCCTCATTTAGAAGCACTAGATCCAGAATCTGAAACACATATTCATTAGCCAAGGCATTCCTAGCATAAGAATGCAAAGTTAGACCTTCTTCAAACATTGGTTCAACAGACTTCTTCCATGTCATCATATCCAATAAAAGGATTTCATAGCTATATATGCCTCCGCTGGTTGAGATTGCACTTCCAAGTCCATATTTTGCAACTCATGGAGAGTTAATCATGTAACATAACATAATGTAGACTAAAAGAAAATAGTAAAATGGACTATGGATCATTAACTTACTTGGAGGTGCATACCCAATGGTTCCTTATAAAACACTTGAGCTATTGTTGTTTGCATTAGAAATTCTTTCAAGGGAAATACTTTTTGCGAGCCCAAAATCTCCAACATGAGCGACCATATCAGTGTCCAGTAAAACTCTGCTTGGCTTCAAATCACAATGAACAACTACATTTCCATAGTGACAATGTAGATAATCAAGTGCACAAGCCACATCCTTGATAATGTTAATTCTTTGACCAAAATCTAGCATTTGGTGTATTGAATGCAACCGGCTCTAAAAGCTCACACTTGGCATGTATTCATAAACTAAAGGTTTGAAATAATTGCCTTGGTAATTGATACTTGAACAAGAAGTTATTACCTTTACTAGGTTGCGATGCCGAATATTTCTCAAGGCCTCACACTCGGTAATAAAACTCCTAAAACATTTTCGCTAATTAAAGTTCAATACTTTGATTGTCATAGTGAAGCCACTTTTATCAAGAATTCCTTTGTAGATTGAAGCAAAGCTACCTGTATCAATTAGATTTTTTTTGTAGAGAACCCTTGGGTAGCTTTAAAAAGTCTTTAATATGAAATGTTCTCAAACGATTCAATCAATATTGCATCCATTGGTTCATATTTATTTCTTTTTATACAACAATAAAACAAGAGATATTACACCAAAGCAAAACTTACAACAATGGATGATAGTGAGATCGCTAAAACAGCCAACAAAAAATGTTCTTTTGGATTCGTTAAGTGTGCATTTGGGTAGGTGAAACTCTTGTATGCCATCACAAAGTCTTTGGTTCCCAGTGATTGATATCATACTTGTGTTGGCAAAAACACCTTTCACAAGGACCTTTCCTTCAAGTTATTATATAAAAAATCTAGATACTTTAAATCCATTTCTTGCAAATATGTCGGAATAGGCCTTGAAAAGTTATTACAACTCAAGTTAAAAACACAAGTTAAAATATTCAAGGCCTCTCAAAGAACTCAATGCCTATGGCATCGATCTATGGAAGAAATTTCTGGAAAAGATTTAGTGCTTCTAGGCCGATGCAACTGCTTAAACTGCTTGGAAGTTCACCTGATAATCGATTATATGACAAATCAAGATATCCTAACATTCTCATGTTGTCGATTTCTTGTGGAAGCACACTAGACAATTTGTTTTGACATAGATGTAGAACGAGGGAAAGTGAAGACAGTTGGTTTATTTCTTTGTGTACACTTCCTCTGAAGTTATTTGCATAAAGGTTAGAGTCAACAACTTTTTACAGCTTCTTAAAGTCGATTCTATAGTGCCTTCTAGTTTGTTGGCACCCAAATTTAGGTCGATTAGAAACGAAAAATTTCCTATAGATGGTAAAATAATCCCAGTGAAAGCATTATAGGCAAGATATAGTCTTTCTATGTTTCCTAGCTTTCCTATGCTTTCAGGAATTATGCCTGTGAAGTTGTTTAGTTCTAGATTAATTTCAATTAGGCAAACCAAATTTCCTATAGATGAAGGAAGACTGCCTGATATAATTCTCAGCAAGGCCTATGTAATTCAGTTTGGATGAGAAGTTCCCAAGAGAATTTGGTAACACCCCAATTAAGTTGTTTTTGGAAATTGACAAACCTGGTAATTGTTGCAATTGGACAAAAAATCAAAGAGATTCTTTCAATCCAAAGGGTTGCTTCCAAAATTATTAAAACCAAGAACCAAAAACTTCAGTTTTTGCAATTTTTCAAAATCAATCTTATTCTCCCCTTGAGATTATTCACAAAAGCATTAAAGTGTTCCAATGTTACTATTTGATATCGAGGGTGGAAGGAATCCACTAAAGTGATTAATATCAATATTTAGTACATTGAAGAGATGATGAGATTGGCCCAAACATAAGTGGAATGTTGTAGCACAATATATATATATATATATGGGATTGATCATGCGAGAAGTGATATTACAGTGAAAAGTGTGAGAAATGATTTTGAACCACTGATTGTGTTTAATTAATGGTCTACAATAAAAATGACATTATTGGAAGGGTATACATATATCTTTTGTGGTGTAGGCCTCATTAAACTAGACATTAATAAATTCATTGGTTATTTTTTAATCCATAACAATGCTCATAAGGTTATTAATACTATTTAATTTTCCTCATTAAAATTTTGTAAATAAATTATACAGAGAGAGAGCAATGTTATAATAAGAAGTATATTTTTTCTAAGAAGTGTAGGAAGTGTGTTTTTACCATTAGATCTAATAAAACACACTGCACAACAAACACACCGTACATAAACATACTTTCCATATCCATCGTCAGATCAACATATCTAGCGCATCATATTACTTCTTACACTTCTTAGACACACTCCTCTTCTTATTATAACCTCATCATATATATATATATACTGTAATTTATGGTTGTGTAAGCTATTTATTTATTTTTTAGTATTTATTCATAAAACACCTAATTTTGTCAATATTAGACTATATATTATGTATTTCTTTTCATATAGCACCTACATAGAAAAATTAGAAACATACAATTATGTGCAAGGGTTTTGTGAACGTGTAGTTACTTATTGAATTCAAATTTTTATGTGTGTGGGGAATAAATGTTCGTATAGTATTGTATTATGTGGGTTTATGTCACACCCCGACTTAGGGCCTAGGCGTGTGACCACAAATTGTACCTATTTTGTAAATATATCAGAGTTGCGGTTTATTTTATCGAAAGACTTTGGTTAAATAAAATATTAATTTATTTGAAAATTTCTCGGATAATAAATACCCGGTGTTTGATTTATAAAGCTTATTGAAATACTGTTTGCAATATTTTAATAATTAAAAAATGAGCAATCATTACCTTGCGAGTATCTAAATCCATGAATGTCTATAATGTCTTGCTACATGTGCTAATCTGTTTCCCTGAAATGTGGGAAAATTACGTCAGCTATATGCTGGTGAATACGTATGACTCTAAAAATCATTTGAATGACAATTATAATACAATTATAGTATTCTGTACACTCAGCAGAAGTATTTCTACTTCTGGGTTTTGTACCACTACCCTACACACACAAATGTTCCCCGAGCCATGGTAGTCCCTGAAAGGAGAACTAGTTATGACTGTTAGTCCGCGGCCAATTAGCCTTTATAGTTATGTACGGATCCAGACACATGTGTATTTGGTCTGAGTTGCTTTTATTTTCTATCTTATATTATAATGTTTTAGAGATCACATAATCTTATGTAAACGTTGACTGACTCGTTAAGACAAACACCCGTTCGTCTTATCGAGTATAAATATGTTTTGACTGATTGTAAAGGTTAACGTATTCACCTGTACCGTCGGTGTGCCTTTGAAACCTTGACTGTGAACAATTGATTGATTGATTGACCTATAATAAAATAGGTATATATAAATATCCGGATCATCTCTTGATCCGGCTATAGACCTTTAGTCTGGTTTTGATAGTTTTAAACCTTGATTGATCATTTGTTTGAATAAAATATTTAGACCTGTAGTCTTTCTGTTTATTGACTAATCGTATGCTGAGTTTCTTCTTCATTAAGAAACATCTATAATCTGTTTCTTCTTCAAGAAGAAACATTCATTGACTGCTACCTTTGTATGTAAATTATTATGTTTCTTAATCATGAAGAAACAATATATTAACCATATTCCTTGTATATAAAATGTTACGTTTCTTAATCGCGAAGAAACTATATATTCTTACGAATGTAAATTTATGTGTTTCTTAATTGTAAGGAAACATTATTATAATCCTTTGTATATTTAAGGCTTATGTAAACATAATTATGATCAAGGTTTAGGTTATACCCCTGACTATGGTCTAAGCCATATAATATAATAAAATAATGACTTAGGCAGAACCCCTACCTTACACGGGTATTCGGAGTATATATATGTTTAAGATTGTACGAGCAGTACTTTTACTCTACGTCATGTACTATGGTTCAAATTGACAGAACTTCGGAGCTTGGCACGCTTTACGAGGTTCGGCACGCAAAATGAGGTGTGCCGTCGTCAGGACTGGTCGGCACGTACTTCAAGAAATAGCACGCGGATCGAGGGCACAAAATCCGAGGTAGAGAGTAAAATTCTAGAGAGAGAAAGAATTTTGGTGTGTGAATGAATGAGCCGTAAGCCCCCCTTTTATAGCTGATTTTGGGTCCCATCGCGATACGCGATGGTCCCACATCCTTAGCCATCACGTATCGCGACGCCATATATTCTCCGCCGCCGTACCACAAGCTGACACGTGGTGCTGAGTCATCAAGGTCCATGGCGATACGCGATGACCTTTGTTCTGTGCTCATCGCGTATCGCGATGGCTTCCTAAATTAGATTTTTCACTTTTGGTCCCTTGTCTTTTGGTTGCTTGTCACTTCTAGGTCTAACTCTCATTGTACAAAAATACTAAGGCGGCTCTCAAGCGGATCGCGGCGATGCGAGCGTGCGAAGTGCGCTATCAAAGCGCCACATTGCGCCCATCGCCCGAGCCCGTGCGCGTGCGCATCAGGTGCTTCGCACCCTCCGCTAGGACCACTGGGTGCATGCTAGGCATAAAGGAATATTAATATGAAATTTTATCTCTTTATAAAGAGCTTCCAAATATTTACCACTTTCCATGTGGGATGGATTTTAACTTCCTTATTTATACCCATGTGGAATGCTTCCACTTTCTTACATCTTTCATTGTGAGATGGAATTTCCTTATTCCATATCCTTAACATGAGATAACTTCTTTATGAGATATTTTTATTTCCTTATAGAATGATTTTATTTTCTTTATTTAAATTTTCTCATTACTTATTTTAGAGAATCATTTTGATCCTTCAACTTTACTAAGTTGTCAAATTTGGACCAAAATTTGGGGATGTTACTGTTTATATATTTACTATGTAAGGATTATTTTTACGGTTTAGTTTCATATATGTACTTTATATGTGGTATTTGAATTGTGTATTGTGTAGGTTCATGTATTATACTACGTAGGGATTATTTCAATGTTAAGGTATTTTTAATTCATTTCATTTTCACCAAACAAGTAACTAATATTACGTGTATAAGATAATTTTGTTTACTAGTATGGTATGTAGGATAAATGCTTACTATATTTACCAAACAAGTAACTAATATTATGTGTGTATGATAATTTTCACCAAACATTAGTTTTGCCTACACTATATTAGATATGTCTACACTTTATATGTTATGACCACACAACATTTGAAAGTGTGCCTACACTATATTAGTTTTGCCTAAATTACATTAGATCACATTAGTTATGACTACACAACATTTGAAAGTGTATCTATACTACATTAGATATGTCTACACTACATTAGTTATGACTACACAACATTTAAAATAAGCTTGCACTATGTTACATAGCTATATCTACATTACATAATGTCTACAATACATTAGTTGATTGAAATCGAGGAAAAAAAACTTTACATTCGAGATCAAAGAGAAAAATAATAATAATTAACCATATTTTAGAATAAAATGATTTTAGTTCAAATGCATAATAATAACAAGGTTTTTGTTTTTACAAAATAAAGTGTATGTGAATACAATACTCATAAAAACTTACAAAGTTGTATGTGCTATGGATTATTACAACCAAAATCATAAGGTATATATTGTGTAAATATATTAATCAAACTGTTGCATTTTCTATTTATTATTATTCTCATATAAACCAGCATCTTGTTTGATCAAATACACACATACACATGTGTTGATTTTTATGTAGTAGTAGTAGTACTAATAATAATAATAATAGTAATAATAATAATAATATTTGTAACTATCATTGGTTAATAACTTATCATCAACTAGACCATTAATGAGTATTAGTTATAAAACAAAATAATTTATATTTTACCAATGTACCATTTTTATTAAATAATCAAAATTAAAAAGAAATTATGTGATTGGTTAGAATTACTTCTCGCACTAAAAAACAATTCTGAAATGAACCTAATCATATATATATATATATATGATTGATTTCTTTTGAGAGCCGCTTTGAGTTTTAAGAACTCGAAAAACTCAACATAACAACTTTTTTTTTGAATTTTTTTTACACATGTGTAATACGTAAGTGTAAGTAATGTACAAAAATTACCGTAAATTTTTACACACCGAATCGACTCTTTACACATGTGTAACTAAAGTTTAAACTTGTGTAATCAACAAAAATCTTTATTCTCTCTCCTGATTCATTTTTTAAACAAATTTAATCTCAACCACATATTCTAACTCATTTAATTAAATGTGTGGTTCAAAATTGAGTTCTTAAAGTTCTTACAACTCATCAAGTTCTCAAAATATCCCTCCCGTATATATATATATATATATATATATATATATATATATATATATATATATATATATATACTAGAAACTCTTCCAGTTACAAAAACCTCGCAAACTCTAATGTATGGTGGTTGTTGTGCCACATGTTCAGTTTATAATTTAATGGTTTTTTAATATAAATGTTATTATAATAATTTACTCCAACCGCCCTTTTCCTGTTATCCTTCCCATCATCTTCATCTTTCCCAAGATCTTATCTCTTAATTTCGAAATTCACAATTCAAAATTATATCTCTACATCTCTCTCATATTATCTATCCACAACCTCTCTCTACATCCCAAAACCACCGCCACCACCATCTCTTCCCCAATCCAACCGCCACCCACCAACTTTATCTTTGTTTCGATGCCACCGTATTTACATCGACCCATTCAAGGCCACCGATGGTGGGAATGTATCCGTAAGTCACCACCAACACCGGCGGTATGCATTCAAGGTTTGTTTCTTTATTTAGTTTTTTCTTTTCTTTTTATTGGTCCTTTTCACTCTTTGAGTAATGGTTACCTTTTTAAATGTTTTTTGGGTAAATCTTTGATGTTTGGTTTAATATTTACCTTTTTTTTCTTTCGAATATATTTATAGATCTTTGATGTCACACCACAACTAAAGGCGGCGGAACATGCCGAGGTGTAACGATTGCCCATAAGCACATGACACTAATTAAAGAGAAAACATTTAACAAACTCATTTCATTTCACAACATCGAAAATGTCACATAGCAAATATTCATAAATAGTCATAAAAAGATATCACAAAATATAGCAAATTAAATATTGTTCATTTTAGTAATATCTTAAAGGTCTTGATGATGTTTTCTTCACAATCCTAAATCAACCAAGATGCATACCTGTAGCATTTCATAAAATAAAGTTTATCAACACAAAGGTTGGTGAGCAATTCATACGTTTGAGCATAATATATATAGTAATGAAAAGCCACAAAACTCGTATACGAAACAATAAATAAAAGCAATAATTTGGATAAAAAGATATTGCTAAACACATTAGCGACACCTAGCTATAAGGGGATGCCAAATAGTCTAGGATTTTATAGTTATCGTTAATTGCATTACGTTAACGACACCTTGCTATTAGGGGTTGCCAAATAGACTAGGTTTTATAGTTCCACCAACCAAAAGCGATAAACACATAGGCATATAATCATAGAACACCAAATCGAGCAATTATTTAAGTAAAGTATACAATAACGTTTGTGGTTTAAGATTCAAGTATAAAGCATTTAGTTGAATAAGTATGAAATGTCACCCCCAAAACAAAAGATGGAAAACGGGGTATGAAAGTATTCACGTTCAAGTAATAAACTTGAAAGATGATAATTTGAAGATTTGCTAGAACGACGGGTTTAACGAACAATGCCTAAAAGGAAAGAAATCTCTGATTTAGAAAGGTTGTCTTGAAAGTCTTTAATTAAATAAAAGTTGAGAAATGTAAACAATTAAAGTTCAAGGTTTAAATGTAACTATTTAAGAACTTATAATAATAACCCTTTAGAAATGTAAGTTTGCTCGAAACCGGGTTAAAGTATCTAATCTTAATATTTACTCAACATATGTTAAGTAATAAGGTGGGTAAAATAAGAATGCAAGTCCCTTTGGAATACAGATACTAAAACGGGTTTTAACGAGTGTTCAGGTTGTTGGTTCGGGTCTTGACAATTGGTCAAACCCAAAGTCAACTTTCCAAAATATTAAATGTTATGAGATAACTCATAAAAACCCAATAATACTTAACCAAGTATGTAGATATATTGTTTTAGAACTAACAACGTACGTTAAGCGAGTGTTCGGTTTTGTCGGTTCAAACTTTGTTATGAGATCAAGTTGGATCCAACATTTCCAAGTACTTAAGAAAATAATTAAAATCAGTTTGTAAACTATTTTTAAAGAAATATACAAGTCTTGATAGCTAAAAACACACTTGTGTGTCTCAAGCGAGTAAAAATCGGTTTAGTTCGGTTTGCTTCGGTTTTCATCTCACAATAAGTTCATAGATGGTTCCCACATGCCCAAATATCAAATAAATTTTATAATAATGTACAAATACTTAAGTTTTACAGCCAAAAAAGTTAACAATAAAGTCTTTAAACAAAAGTTCGGTTTTCGGTTCGGATGTAGTTTCGGGTTAAGACCATGGTTAGAATCTACAAACCCATAACCATAGAACTCATAAAAATGATTTTGGAAACTTAGATCTAACATTAAACATGTTTAAACAATTATTTAACAAAACAAGTGAACAAAGTTCGGTTTACAGTTTGGAGCTAGTTACGGTTAAACCATGTTTAGACTCTTCAAACCCATAACCATGGAACTTGTAAATAAACTAAAATGAGCAGAAGTTAAGCATGGTTAGTATGTATAAACAAGTTATATAAGTATATATAGGTTTAAGTTCAAGAAAGAAATCAAATTATCGCAAGAAATGAGAGAAATGAATATAAGCCACTTGTTTTATTTTAGGTTTTAAATATTTATAAATAAATAAAAAGATGTAAATGCAACAATAAATGCACACTCTCTCTCTAATTAATACAACTAATATAACCATAATAAATATCTCTAATTAATATATTTAACTAATTTAACTATAATAATTAAAAAGATAAAAACACTACTTTAGTTTTATTTTTTATTTACACATTCTTCATTTTATTCAACATAAATACAATTTATTCATATAATACTATTTCTTTATATTAAAAAAATAATTTTTACTCGATATATTAGCATATATCAACGTATTTAAGTTCAATAAATATACAACCTACACAAAGTTATATAACCTACACTTGCTTTGAGCAATAAAAACGTACAACATACAAGACATCAACAATTATATAAACTACACAAAGATACACATACCCTACACATGCGTATGTCATATGTTTTTCATATGTAAACTATATTTTTTCTTATTCTTAGTACAAGTGTAGGTTATATATTTTTGTGTAGGTTGTATATTTTTTATTGACATTTAATGCAACCATGTGTAAGATAGTTTTTTGAATTATTAATCACAATGTAACTACGTGTTGATGGATATTGATATGTTGAATTTGAAGAAATTGGTTTTGAAAAGAAATTAACGTATGAATAAATTGTATTTGTGTAAGATAAAATTTTCGTGTGTAGGTTATATGTTTTCTGTGTGTAGGTTATATGTTTTCGTGTGCGTGTGTATTTTATTGATGATGAATTTTGTGTGTAGGTTAAATGTTTTTCGTGTGTAGCTTATATGTTGTCTTAATTTTAGAATAAGTGTAGATTATACTCTTTTGTGTAGGTTGTATGTTTTTTGTTGATATCTAATGCAAACACATGTAAAATTGTTTTTTGGTATTATTCATCATAATGTAAGTATATGTTGATGGATATTAATATATTGAGTTGGAAGAAATTAGTTTTTGGATAGAAAGAAATTTTAATGTATGAATAAATTATACTTGTGTAGGATAAAAATTCAAGAAACAAAAAGTAAGTTATAAAAATAAACGAGTTCTTAATATTTTTTAATTATAATAATTTAATTAGTTATATTAATTAAATAAATAAGTATTATGGTTTATTAGTTATATTAATTGAAGAAAGAGAATAATTAATAGTTTCTTTATTTAGCTTTAAGCATTTAAAACTTAAAACAAAACTAGTGGTCCATATTCATTTCTTACAATAATATCATTTCTCTCTTGAACCATCCCCAGTATATATATATATATAAAGAACACGAAGTCCTCCATGAAGCCTTGCCTTACAAGGTCCGAAACCTCACTGTCCGGAATCGGAGAAGCAACTACCAAAGGTAACAAGAGGTGTATATTATATATATGTTGTACCACCATATTCAAGTATTTTTAAGACTATATAAGTTAATTAAAATGAAAGATGAAACTCAGTTTGACTTTTGGAAGTCAAACCTTCAAGAACAACTAAGAAAATAACCTTGAATCTATGAAGTTTGAGAGAGAATTTGGAGTTGTAGCAGGAGAAAATGAAGGGAAATGGTGATGTATATATATGGTAATGTTAATGGTCAAATGTGGGTGTAAATATCTAGAGTTTGCATGCAAAATGGATCAAAACAAAGCATAAAACAACAAAATCTGTAGCTGCTGCAGCTAAGGCCATCGCGCGACGCCGGGCACCCTCCCCCATCGCGCATGGGGTGCAGGCTGGTGAAAACCCAACTTTCAAAATTGGTAGATTTAGCCTTTGTAGTTCGTTTTAAGTGATTTTTACGCGTTTTAAGTGCCGAAAATGATGTTTTCAAGACCCAACAAGTGTAAAACAATATTGTAACATAAAATCCATCATTTTGATTATATCCAAGCTTCGGTTTACAAAACGGGTCGGTTTACAAGATAAAACGAATACAAATCAAGACCCGAAATTGACAAATGTCACATTTGATTTTTTTAAGATATGATTTTTTTTTCTTTTTCTTTTTTTCGTTTTCAAGATCTAAAGGAATGTATCTTTGTTTTTACATTATTTTTTTCTTTCATTTTGTTAATAAGAATCCATATGAGTGTGTTTTGGTATTGATTTGTGTATAAATAAACGATCCAATTCTTGTTAGTAACATTAGAGAAATAACGTGAATTGTATCAATCGAAGTCAAATTGTTAGCCTCATAAGTCAGATTTTTAGTCTTCCACTAGTTTGTTCACACGTATTCTATCATTATGACTATGATATACAGAGAGGGCTAGATGCATATTAAAAAAAAAGCTTAAAACGGGTTGTTTTCTTATAAATTCATTAAGTGCACCTTTATTGAATCACAGGCCACCCTTTTGTTGAATCACAAGCCCATGACTAGGCTCCTTGTGATGAAGCACAAGCCCGTAAATTGAAGAAATGTGAAAGTTATTGACCAGTTCTATATATATCTGAATTAGAACCCGTTTTAATTAACCTTTTTATGCCCCGACTGACGAAAAATTAATCCAGGATCTGCCACTACACCGTCAAATCACTTAGGTATTAAGGATAGTTCTAAACGTTGTTAAAAAGGAAAATCAAAACATGAATTACATCTTAAAACGAAATTCTAATATGATGGAAGAGAAACAATCGTGGTTTATACATAAATCAAACAAATAGGTTATCATACATAATAACATAAAAAATCAGATAGAAAAAACAAAAGCATAAGAGATAGATAGATCAGTGTTAGTGTTTTTGGGTTGTCTTATGATACTTGTCTTTGATCCATCGGATACCAACTGAAGCGCCCTGCTTCACCTTTCTAGCTCCGGTGACAGCCACCTCCTTTGTCTTCCCAAATCCTTCTCCGACTTTCTTCCCATACTTTCCGTCATTTGTTTTTCTACCATAACTGGAAACCGGCATGGGATCCGGATTGTGATCCCACTGATCGGCCCATGAAGTCCCATTCGAACCGGTTCCTGACATCTTATTTGATATGATTTGATTACACTGGAAAACTATAGTAACTCTTAACCAACGAATTGAAAGATGATAATCAGTTTTTGGTCAGATAAACCATGCCGGTGCATCTATTTATAATGCCCATTCATTTCCTTTGCGTGTGTATTTTTATTTTAAGGGGTGATTACGTCATTGCTAAAGTCTTTGGCTATATATCTAGAAGTTTCAACATTCAACAATGGTGTGCATGTACTAACTTTTATTTATTCGCATGTTTTTGTTGAATTACAAATAGATTATGATTTCTTAAATTAGTTAATTAACTTTACAACTACGGTGTTCCAAGATTCCTTTTTATTTTTTCATATCCAAACAAAGTAAAGATAGAGATGATTAGTTAAACCTTATACAATTATACAAAGATCTTACGTACGTAGATGATAACAATACGTTAGAGCTAGGAATAACAAAACCTTAAATATTGTTACATATATCCCCAACATTTTTGTGGTTATTTTTGACGCTCATACACTTAGGTAATACGTCGCTAATTATAACAAGATTTTAAGTAATAATAATATTTGCGCCTCATGGAATTTTACTGTTGGTTTTAACTAACTGATGAACTCATAAATCGATGGAAATATTTTGTTTTGTATGTACGTAGCGTGTGAATCCGATATATATATATATATGTGTATTATATATTAACAAATGCTTTAAAAATGACCATTTTAGTTTGCGTCGGAACATGTTTGGGTATGGCTCAACATGGACCACTTTAAATGGTCAGTTTGGTTTGGGTGAGAACATACCATATTAAAAATAGTAAATTTTCTTCGTGTCAACTATTTTTGCTTGCATCACAAATTAACTCACTACACCATTCATTTTTAGATAGACAACTTACATGAACACATGCCTCTACTTGAAAATATACATAACAAATATCACCCTAAGAGCATCTTGACCAAATACTATGAAGACAACAACACATGAAGAAATCAAACCCATCATTCTATACAAAACCTTAATCGTCAAATATAGTACAAAAGTTCCAAAACATACAAGACGGATCGATGAATTATGTTAACGTTTTTGAGCGGATTTGCTATACTTTTGTTTGATCCAGTTGATCCCGATACTCGTTCCCTTTTTAACCTTCTTCATCCCCGTCATAGCGACCGTTTTCGTCTTATCAAAGCCATCTCCAACCTTGTTCTTGACTGTGCTACTCTTGTTACTTTGCGGGTACGTGTACTCTGATTAAGTGTCCCACTGATCGGCCCATGAGTTATAACTGTTATCCAATGCCATATTGATTGCTAGGTTTGGGTTGTAATGAAAATATGCAAAGATTATATGTAACAAAGCATTAAGCAAACCAAGACAAGTTTATATATGAATTGGATTTGTGTGCGTATGCTAGCAAATCAACTTTAGGAGGCGCAAACGTCTAGATAAATGATGACGTGTTTTCAAAGTCAAGATATTTATCCTTATATGTAGGTCATGGGTCGTAGCAAAACTTCTAGAATAGTGGGTATCTTGTGAAAAGATCGTAGTATCCTTTTGTTGTTTTAATTATAAAATATGTATTTATAAAGCCTCATTACTAGGCATTGTAACGTCCAGTCAGAGTTATGGTTTTTTACAAAAACAGGGTGTAGTCATAAAGCCCCACCTTCAGACATTATGCGTCACGTGGTGCTTAGTCAGTATTAATTGTTTTTGTTTTTTTTAAAATAATAATTCATTTAAATAATTAGATATAAACTTAAAAAAACTACATTACAATTAAAAAAATACATTAAACTCACAAATAAAAAAATAAATCAAAATAAAAAAAATACATTAAATTAAAAAAATACAACAATAAATAATAATAAGACTGCATGTTGTATTTTTCAAAAAATTTCGTTTGCCGAATTGCTTTTATGGATTGGACTCTCGGGTCGTCTTCAGATAACTCCTTTGTTAGAATCTCGATGTCGTTGTCCAATCCATTCCTTTTAAGTACTTCGACGGCGTCCAAATTTACTTGAAGACGTTTAGCTCCAAGTTCGTGTATATCTTTGAGTCGAATGTTCATATCTTTGAAATGACTTTCCATTTCGGCATTCGAAACTGTTGCCGACGACGACGCGGCCCCTCTCCCTTGCTTCTTCTACCCCCCGGTCGAGGCATCTCAATAATATTCGCATAAGGATTACCGGCTTCATTATCGCTTAGGTTGAAGTTTCGAGCGTCGGAACGGGGATAGTCCGGATCAACCGAATACGATGTTTTAGACCTTTTTTTAGACGGACCACCTTCGGTGTTGGCCTCCATAACCGGGCCCCATTTCGGGTGAAACCTCAGGTATTGTTTCCATATGCCAAAGTAATTGAAGCTCCACGAGACCTTATGTTGATACTCTGTCAACGCCATTTCCATTATTTCCGCGTCAGATACACAACTACTCCACGTTCGAGTCATCCGAGTGTGAACCGTATGGAAACCCGTGCATTTGATGTTGATGTCGTTCCATTTCGACTGTAACGAATCTTTTTCTCGACGCGAGTCCCCGCCAGGTTCGTGGAACAACTCTTTAATTTTGTGCCAAAATACGCCTGTTTGTTGATAGCTCGCTAAAAAAAATAAAAAAAATTACAAGTTCAATGTTTGTTCTAAGATATTTATAATATTATATATTTTTTAAAAACTTACCGCACTCGGCATCTTCCGATATCGCGCACCAAGCACGAGTACATAGTTCGCACTCGTCGGGACTCCACGATATGGTGTTCTTTTTAGCCCGAGCTTCGCTGGCGGGCTTCTTTGCGTGTTTTCTTGAACGTCCGCGTTGACTCGAACCGCCGCGAGTCTCCGGGACGGGTTGTGGCTCTGGGATTATTTGTGTCTCTGGCACCGTCTCGTCGTTGGGTTGGGAACCCGAACCGGCAAAAATATATGTGGTTGGTTTTGGAAACCGGGCACCGTATTCGGTAAAGGGGCTCCGGAACTAAGATATTGCATGTACGCGGTCATATGTGCTTCGAACGTGTATGGGATTGAGGGACGGGGACAGTTGGCATCGGGGCGGTGGATGGGTTTGGTTGTGGATTTTGGTTGCTTGCGTTGCCTTGACGGGAAAATTGACCGAAACCGGGAATATTTTGGTTGTTATTAAACGGAAACATTTTGGCAGTATTTAGAATTGTAGTAGAAAGAATTGCGTAAAAAATATTTGGTAGAGAAGTAGTAGAAAGAAATGTGTAAAAAAATGATGTTTGGGTTTGTTTTTATAGTATAGTTTAGTTAATATTTTAAAAAGTTTTTTTTTTAAATCCAACGGTAATATTAACGGATATATTTTTTGATTTTTGAGCCATTTATCGCGTTATGTCTAAAACGCTTAAAAAAGCCCAAAAGTGTGCCTCCGGTGTTATGCTCCAAAACGCCGACGATAACGTGCCATTACGGATGGTCTTAATCTCTCCGATCACCCAAATTTAAGTGAGAGAAATTTGTAAATTATATGATGAGGTTCTAAGTGGTTTTGAGTGTAAATTATCGAACGAAGAAAGAAAATGTAGTGATCTTTTGTAATTTTAGGGAAACAAAGTTTGTCACTATTTATTTTTTAATATTTATTAAATTGGTTGTGAGTATAGAAGAAAGAAAACTGTAATGATAGACGTATAAAAAATATTATTTAATTGAACAAGATAGAAAATGTTGTGTTTTTCTAGTGTAATTATAGAGATGAGGATGAGAGATAGATTGAGAATGTTCTAATCACTTTTCGTCAAAGAAAGATTAAATAAAACGCAGGTATTTAATCTGGTTTTGAAACATATTACTCTCTATGTCCCTCAAACACAAAGTTCGCTATAGATTGAATAATTATTTTTTTTGCTTACCAAAGGAAAAAATAATGCCCTTGAAAATTGTGTCCATCAATATTGTTATAAATGCTAGTTGTGTGTGTTTGATGGTTACACTTAAGAATTGACCAATAAATTTTAAAAGTTGACATTTATAAGTTATAACAGAACAACTAAAAAAAGAAGTATTGACACTTTTAATGAGACGAAAAAAGGATTTCATAAATTATATATGTGATTGTGACGTAATGTTTTTAATTAAAGTTAGGTCATAATGGATCAGATCAATTGCTGGAAGATTTGTATTAATCGAACCTTTTTTAATATCATGTGTCAATATAAAATGAAAGACGAGTTTTGTATTTTAATTTATTCACATCTCTCAATAGCTAGTATATTTTTTATGGCCGACCTAAAAAGATGTATAACTATGAAAAAAAATATATATAGTAACATGGGTGTTTAATTAAATAAAATAAACTAAAGTGCTTAATTACTTTTTTGAAATAAGTAACTTTAATTAACTAGAACATTACATGATTTTACTTTCAGTTTTAAAGGCATTTGAGGTTGAATTGTTGATGATGAGTAGAGGTGCACAAATCGGTTTTTTTTGAAAAAACCCGGTTCGGTTTTTAACCGGACCGGTTTTTTTTATCCAGAAAAAAACCGGTTCGGTTAATAACCGGACCGGTTATTAACCGGTTATTATTGCTGAAAACTCAAACCGGCCAAACGGTTTGGACCGGTTTAGAAACCGGTTAGAACCGGTTATTAAACCGGTTTTTTTATAACCGGTTTTTAAAAACCGGTCTAACCGGTTAACCGGTTTTTTTTTTTTTTTTTTTTTTTTTTTTTTTTTTTTTTTTTTGCTTTAGGGTTTAGGGTTTCGTTGTTAGCATTCTTTGCTTGGAAGATTAAAAACACATAACTTTCATTTATAGCTTTTACATTAAAAATACAAACATTAAATCGTTATCGCATATTCGTAACTCAAAAATACAAACATTAAAGAATGTTTAGACACGATTACATTAACAAGTTGATGTTTGTTACTCATTTTCTTCGCTACCCGATCCCGAGCTATTCCTTAGGTAATCGTCGTACGCGGCTTCTTCATCGGTCATTGGTTGAGTGTGTCCTTGATTGACCTCGTCTTCATACAAGGCCGCCTCATAGTCCATTTCCCCCTCGAGTGAGCGTTGATGTTGTGCCCTGTCTAAAGAGTCCAAGTAATCTTTGTAGCAAATCGACATCTCTACAGCTGGTGGAGTGAGTCGAGTCCTCCTAATCGATATAACCCTGCCAGAAACAGAAAAAGCAGACTCCGAAGCTACCGTGGAAGCTTGGACCGTTAGTAAATCTTTGCCATGGCGGCGAGGATCGGAAACTCATCCTCCTTACCTCTCCACCAAGCCAGCAAATCAAGACTTCTAAATTCATCCGGAGTCATGTGTTTCACAAAGTTGGTACCACCATACCTTCCAAGTTCACTGCTTGGGGTGTTTACCCTTTGACGTTTACCGGCGTCTTCCCAAATCATGTAGTACATCCCCATTTCAAGGTCGGTTTGGGATTGGGATTGGGCAACAGCTCTTAACGAGTCATGAATTTGGGAAGACGACCCGTATCTTGTAAGGTAAACATCATACATGTTTGCCAAGGTGGTGTTGAAATCATTCTTTAAAGTTTGCTATAATAGGGGTTTTGATCGTCGTTTAACCCTAGCTCATCACAAATTTTTTCTATTAAAGCTTAAACACCACCAACATTGATGCAAGGGTTTAACGCAGCAGCACAGGTCAAAACAGCGGGTAGTTCTTGAAAATATTTTTTAAATTTTTCTTTCATTTTTACACCCATATCAAAATAAGGTGCACCCCTACAATGAAGGTCACTCAACTTTGTGCACATGACAGCAATTTTTGGTAAAGCAATGGGGCTTGTTGGATAGTAAACCCCGGATAAACTACTTGTGCAAGATTTAAAAATTTGAAGAACCTCCGTAACGATCTCAATCAATAACCAGTTTCTAGGATCGTACGGTGCACATTTACCCCTATTTGACAAAATTTGATGAAACGCAATTAACGATTGTTTTTGTTGGATGGCTTTCTCAAACATTTCACAAGTCGAGTTCCATCTTGTTGGACAATCCAGTTAGGCCCCAACCATTGACAGTTAGCTTCTTCACAAAATTTTTTGTATCTTGAAAATGTTGAATTGTTGCTAAAAACATCTCGTAACATTCTTTTAAAATTGTTTCTTTGCGTTTCGATCACGTTTAACCCATCTTGCACGGCCAAGTTGATAATATGTGCAATGCATCGGCTATGAAAAAACGCTCCATCACAGATAGGTTTATACTTTAATTTTAAATGGCCAACCGCGGCCGTATTGTTGGACGCGTTATCAAACGATATTGAAAAGATTTTATCTTCAATCTTGTATTGTCGAATGACTTTATCCAAGAGTTTAAAAATATTTCTACCCGTGTGCGGGTAATCAAACAATTGAAACGCAACGGTTCGTTTCATCATTTGCCACGACCGGGGGTCAACCCAATGAGCCGTCACACAAATGTATGAGTCGGGCGAACCATTAGGTACCGACCACACATCCGTGGTTAAGTTCACACCAGTTTGTAAGTTTGAAAAGTATGAAATTAGTTCGGATTTAGCGTTTTTCCATGCTTTAAGCATATCTCTTCTAAGGGTCGAACGACTTACGTGTTGGTAGCGTGGTTTGAACATACGTTTGCATCATCTGCGTGAATTGAGGGTTGTCGAAGTGGTTGAAAGGAAGTGATTGTTGAATCACAAAGTTGCCAAACTGTTGACGTACCGCTTCAAGGTCGTACGTAAACACCGTTCCTTGATTCGTCATCTCCGGCTGCGAACTACTTCCGGATTCGTCCTTCAAGACCTTGCAAGAGGGCT